>NW_027069651.1:681938-837582 GCF_002906115.3 Quercus suber | reverse complement strand
TAAAGAAAAAAAACGTTATGTTTTCCAAAGACAATTTGAACTCAAACAATATGGCTATGTGTTTTACCATAATATAGTGCACGTTTAACCTATTCTAAAAAGAAATGGATAGTGTTCTAGTTTTAGGTGTATACAGAGGAAGTTCATTGCAGATTCACCCATGGATGCTGGCCAAAGCCAAACCTTGCTACATATGGTTATGCGATTTAGTTGCCTAATTGTTTATTTGAATTTTCTCTACAATTGAACTAGGTTAAGGGTTTTGTTGTGAAGATTACAAGTATGTCAATTTTGTTAGACCACCAAAGTATGGAATTATTCCATCCAATCTGTTGAAGCTGAGATCTCTGCAAGAAAAAAAAAAGGGTTTAATAACTATAAATCTGAACTGAATATAGAAGAAGTTATAACACAAAATGTCAACTACTAAAAGAATGCAAGTTAAAATTAAGAACACAATATATTATAACAACTAATTGATTTAGAAACTCATTAATCAGTCGAGATAATTATGAGCTCTGTTACCACCAACTCCCTCAAATAGTACCCATTTTAGCTTAAGTTTCTATTCTAATTTTTATAGAAATAAATATGTGCTGTAAGTTCTAGATAATAAAGTATGACCCAAAGTTTAAGTCTATAAATTTCTATATATTAATATCTAGTTATTATATTTTAAGAGCATTGTAATTCAACTGAAATCTCTTAATGTTTCCATACAAAGCCATCTAGGGTTTAACTTCCCACTCTCTTACTATAATTATCAAATTGTTAAAATATATATATATATATATATATTTAGAAAAAAAAATCTATTTATATTACCAAAAAAAAAAAAAAATCAAACCATCATATGTACATATATATATATATATATATGAAAATTCTTCTCTCGCACTCCTTATACACTCATCGTACACACTCTCTAGGTTAAGGGTTTTGCTTGATTATTGGGTTGTTTTGGATTTTATTTCTGGTTTTGTCTTTAATATATATATATATATATATAATAATTGACCATGTTCTGTTCAAATGTCCAATCATCCGAGGGCAGCAGTACACTCATTTTCCATTAAGAAAGGCTAAAAGTAAGAGGATCAAGGAGAAATGATAGTAGCACTATACAAGGTTTGAAGTTGGGTCATGTTCAATATAGATGTAGGAATTGGTCCAGAGATATTACAGCTCTTCAACATTCTGCAAGTAAATAAACTTCTGGTGAGCAAAACTGTGGTAAATTTTGTTTTCATTCCAATATATAGGATTGCTCAACAAAAGAATGACTTACAATCTATTCATTCGTGTGTTGCTTCCTAGGTTTGGAAATTGTGAATCCCCTCCAACTAAGTCACTGATTCTTCTACATAGATTTGCACCATCAATAACTGTTAGCTCTTCAGCATCAAATTTCATTAATTAAAACATCACATGAGCATATCCTAGAGATTAAGGTAAGAATTGTTATCTTGAAAGGCAAAACTCACAGCTCAGTTAAGTTACTCAAGATAGAAATGCTAGGAGGAATTGGCCCTTCAAAACCACTAGCTTGGATTTCTCTGTTAACAACACAATTCAAATGGATTTAGATCACACCTAAAACCTTTTACTTTAAAGAGATTTAGACAGGGATGTAAGAAAGAGCACATACAATTTCTCAAGTTGTTTCCAACTTTGGAAAAAGTCAGGCATTCTTCCAGTGAAGTTGTTACTACTAATTCTACTGCATGTATCCCAAAACAGAAACATTATTTGAACAAAATAAAAATAAGAAGAATGCTACAGACACGAAAATGACTAAAAAATTTTTCAAGGAATATTTTAAAGTACTATCAGCCACAGAAAAGATTTCAACCACTTACATTTCCTTTAATTTGGTCAACTTAGTTAGTGCAACTGGCAACTCTCCTGAGAGATTGTTAGCACTAAGAATGCTACAGTAACCAAAATTAAATTTGAGGTCATTTCATGTGTTCAGGATTAAGCAAATCAATGACAATTTAGAAATGACAGATCAAAATTTATTTGAAAAATTAAGGGAAAAAACACAAAGAAACTCACAGATTCTCCAAGTTAACCAACTTTCCAAGCTCAAGGGGAACCATTCCTGAAAACATATTGTTCTCTATAGTCCTGAATGTATAATATATTCTTAAATATTAAAGCCGGTTAGACCAAATGGAAGTATGACATAATTTACTGTCTATATGACGAGTGATGATAGAAATACTTCAATTTTTCTGCATAGAGCTTACAATCCGATGTGTCACCAATCACCAATAAACAATTCAAACATTCATTCATTAGGTGATTAACGTCCACTAATCACTTCCATTGCCACATCAGTTTGTAACTTTTATGTTGTTAAATTGGTAGTAACTCGAGTATTTTCCAAAAAGAAGGATAAAATAAGAGCATACATATATCTAAGTGTGGTAATGTTTCCCAGGAAACTTGGAATTGATCCTGATAAGTTGTTCACAGAGAGGGACCTGTAGCAAATCCATTTAATTAAATAAGAATGAGCCTTTAATGGCTAGTCTTGGACAATGAACTGAGGAATCACTTACAAAATTTCCAACTTTGTAGAAGCCCATTCGTGGGGTATGTTACGACTAAGGAAGTTACCATTGAGATCACTATAATCAAGAGGAAATTGTGCAATTATGTGGTTAAATCAATTATGGGAGTGGTAATTAGTAAAACAAATAATGGGTACTCTTTCTTACAGGTACATCAGGTAGGGTAGCTTCACCAGAGATCGTGGAAGCACACCGCCAAGATCCTGCCCTTTAAGAATCCTGTGTGACAAGGATATTTTGAATTGTTTAGAATAAAGAGGGAGAGAAAGAGAGAGAAAAAGATAGAAAGTATTAATAAAATTTTGGGATAAGATCTCTTATTAATGCTCGATTTCCTTCTTATTTTAAAAAAATGGTCATACTAACGAATACACTTAGAGCATTGGTTACCAATCCAATTAAAGAAATTTTTTATGGGAAAAGAAAAAAAATAATTAATATTTTAACAGCTTTTTTCATTTTCCATAAAGTGATATCAAAACTTTCTTAAAATGAATTGTTAACCAGTGCCCTAAGAGCACTCGTTAGCATTTTCCTTAAAAAAATTATATAAATATTATGTGCTTACAACCAACTAAAAATTTGAGAGAATCAAGATTCAATTGGAATAGAGGGGATTATTTTCTCAAAATTTTAAAGAATAGTATTTATTACATACAAATTGTTTTACACACTTTTACATGCTCCAAAAGCAATGGAAATAAGTCTGGATTTGGAAATTGTGACTTTAATTTCAATTGAATAAAACAAACTCTAAATATTGTATAATTTCTCAAGCAATACAAGAAGACTTGTACATAGTAGAGGTTGCAATTTTTACCTAAACCTATTAACTCACCAATGACCCACTTAATTTGGGCAAGTCTTGACCCAACCCAATTAAATATTTGGGTTAAATGGACAAGACTCAAATGGGTAATTCAATTAAATAAGTCTTAGTAGGTAAGCCAACTGGGTACTTAAATATCCATCTAAAATTTAAAGTTTAATACACACACACACACACATATATATATATATAAAGAAGGAAGAAGCTACGGTAAACCCTAATAAGCTAAACCAGCTGCCACTTCTTCCATCTAATGAGGAGAAAATTTTCACACTATGCAGTTTGTTCTTTTGGTTGATTAGCAAACTAAAAGTTTAACTTTTACTTACAATGCAACAATGTGGCATACACTATCAGGGTAGGAGCAATTGCAAAAGAGAGAATCGTTGGATGGTGGCCTCGAATCCAATTTTGGCGTTAACCAACTTAGGTCATTTCTGCACACATTGGTATTCCAGTCTTTCTTTCCCAATTGTTCAGCTATTTCACCAAGGGCTTTCACTGCATGATAAATCAAACTTAATCAATTTCCTTTTAACCTTTTACCTTTTTTGTTGGCTTTAGATTTAATATAGTCAATAGCATTCAAATTCCTTAACCAAGTAATAAATTCAAATAATGTAATATTATGATCATAAAAATATTAATTAAAGTTTAACTTAAAAATGTTATATTCACAACATTTTCACAATAAATTTTAAGTGCTAGGTTATTATTAGCTGTTATGAGTGGACAAAAAAGTAATTTAAGTTATAGATTCAAATTAGAACTATAAAAATTTATCACCGTAAAACTTGAACCTGGAGATGCACATTAAAAATTTTTAAAAAGGAAAAAAAAAAATCCAATTGTAATGCCTCATTAATGAATAAGAAATGAGCTATCCCAAGCAAATTAAAAGAATCAAGATCAAAATCTTCAAAGTTTTCTCAAGGTCCTTTCTTCTCCCACATTTTATTTTGAGCTATCAGAAATTGAATAAGCAATTGGGCTCTTTCATTGGGCCGATTGACTATGAGTACCCTATCTACCTATGTAAAGCACTAAAATTGTTGGGCTAATGAGGTGGCACTAAGTTTGTTAATGCCTTCATTTCAACATAATAGGTTGAGAGTCTTAAACCTCACCTAATACCTTTTTAGTGTTTCTAATTTAGCTGTGTAGGGAAGTAAGATTAAAACACAATATTGAGGACAAAATTAATTCTAAATTTTATTATTAGTATAAGAAAAAAATGACTTAATTTATTAAATAGAAAAAAAATATTAAAATAGTAAATGTAGGGATAAGGGCTCAAAAATCATATATTGGGCCATGGGCCTTATTTGAGGACGGGGAAATATCTGACGGGGTACAAAAAATTATGAGGGGTTCCAATCTTTAAGTCTCATAAGTGATGAATGAATGGAGGGTGGTCCGAGGAGGAATTCCTCCTCGGATATGATGAGTGCAGTTTAAATCTGTGTGCCAACGATCAAGGTGACCTTCCAAGATAATCTAGTGATAAGAACGTGCATCGTACACGTATAAGGATGATGGGAACTTAGAAATATCTAAGGAAAAGCTGCTACCACCGCAATAAATGTACTGCAGCTACTTTTCTGGCCGCATTTATGTAAAGAAGACCCCTAAACAATGCTTCCTTGGCTACTGCGACTCACAAAGAACTAGAAGGGGTGTCTGATGGGACAGGCACTCGAGTAGTGGCTTGGACAATCAACAAGTGGAAGGCCAAGATCGCCGAGAAGGAAATATATAATGTAAGAGGCCCCAGAAGGAAGGGGGATAAAAAAAATAGAGAGAGAATATTGTAGCAATCATAATTGCACTTGTAATCAGTTCTATTAATCTATGCCAAGATTTACCTCCTCGGACAATGAATTTATTCGATCCTTTGTGCCTTGTTCTTGCTTGATCACCTTTTATACTCATACTAGCTGTTGTTAAATTCATTAGGACCTAATTCTTTAACCCACTCTCTACAAATTTATTGTACTGGGCTCACTAGGCCAACATCACACATGTCTTGGGTTTGGGCTACAACCGTGTCCCTACAATTGGCGCCGTTTCTGTGGGGAAAACTTGTGTAATAGTGAGTATAATGGTCAACTATGGTAGGATCAGGTCTGCACGAAGCTGAATCTTTGGGATCCAAGCATAATGACCCTTTTATCAACCTTGAACGGAGAGGTGGTCGTGAAGGAAGCGTGCATACCACACATACTGACAGGAGTCAACCTCAAGGAGGAAGCCATATCTCCCACGCAAAAAATAACAAGGCCATGCAGTTGGAAATTGACCAATTAAGGAGGAAACTGCGCCATGCATGACGAAGGTGAATTCCCTCTAACTCTAATGTTTCTTCTGATGACGGAGGGGACGTCAGTTACAGGCAAAGATCTCAAACCCCGCCCAGCAAGTTTTTCTTCTACAAAGAGAAGCACCATCGCAAATGAAGGGTCAGAAGCCCGCTTCATAAAGGCGTGGGAAACGACGCTGTGAACAGGGCCTTGAACCAAATCTCCAAGTCACCCTTCACACGCAAAATTGAGGGGGCTAAACTTCCTCGGTGATTCACCCAACCTGCTTTCACCGTGTACAACGGCAGAACAGACCCCGTGGAACATGTGAGCCACTTCAATTAGAGAATGGTTGTCCATTCCAAAGACAAAGCCCTGATGTGCAAGGTTTTTCCATCCAATCTGGGACCCGTCACAATGAGGTGGTTCGACAGCCTGAGGACATATTCCATAAGTTCCTTTAAGGAGCTCACCCAGGCATTCTGTTCTCGGTTCGTCGCCTGTAACAGGGTCCCTCGGCCTTTTGGCTTCCTTACTATCCTTAAGCATGCAACAGGGAGAAACCATGAAAATGTATTCAGATAGATACTGAGAGATGTTCAACGAAATAGATGGTGACTTTGATGAGGTGGCCATCAGTACCTTCAAGCTCGACCTCCTTGCCGAGCACAGTTTGAGGAAATCTATGACTGGCAAACCTGTCATCAATGTACACTAACTCATGGACCAGATTGATAAATACAAAAAAGTTGAGGAAGACCAGTAGCAGGGGAAAGGAAAGGAGAAGTTTATCCCTCAGGAGAGAAGGGATTTCAAGTCAGACCGATACAATAACAACCAGCCACGGGGGAATTTTGCAGAGCAGTCAAGATCTGCCAATACTCAGGCAATCAATGTTGTGTTCCGATAGCCGGTGCATCAAGTTCTAAAGAAGATTAGGAACGAGCCATTCTTTAAATGGCCAAATAAAATGGCGGGAAACCCCGCAAGACGCAACCACAACCTCTATTGCCAGTACCACTAAGACCATGGACACACCATAGAAGATTGTAGAAGTCTGTGGGACCACCTAGACCAACTCATTCGTGAAGGAAAGTTAAAGCAACTCATGCACCACTCCAGTGGTCAGGGAGGCCAAACAAACTCAGAATCCCAAAGAGATGATTCTTCAAGGCCTCTCTTAGGAACGATAAATGTCATCGTCGTTGTTCCAAGGAGAACTAGGTCTTGCCCTTCCAGGGTGATGTCTGTGGCTCGACTTTTCATCGAGGACGATAATCGAAAGCCAAAGAAGGCTAGACTAGAGATCCAACCGGTTTTGGGCTTCTCAAATGAAGATAAAATCGAAACTATCCAACTCCACGATGATGCTTTAGTGATTACCCTCAAGATTAAGGGACACAATGTAAAGAGAGTGATGGTAAACCAAGGCAATGGTGCCAAGATAATGTACCTAAACCTGTATAAGGGGCTGAACTTGAAACCCGAGGACTTAACACCCTACAGCTCACCCCTGGTGAGTTTTGATGGGAAGGTCGTCATCCCAAAGGGCCAAATCAGACTACCCGTTTAGACTGGTTCAGAAGTAGCGGAGGTAGACTTCATCGTGGTGGACGCTTATTTACCCTACTCGGCCTCGGCATCAGCCCGAGGCCGAGTCCTCGGCCTATGTCGAAGGGGGCTCATAGCAATTAAAAACTCCGACGCTGCCTGCCGATAGGTCAGCCAAGGAGAAGAAATGCGAGAACTTGGTAAAGGTTGTTATTAGTGACGATCTGGAGAAATTCTTTCAAATTGAGGCTCAGCTACCTCTGCCAGAGAAGGAAGAGTTGGTAGAGTTTCTTAGAAAAAACATTGATGTCTTCGCATAGAGTGCTTACGAAGCACCGGGGATGGACCCGAACTTCATCTGTCATTATCTAAATGTTAATCCATCTACAATTCCCAAGAGGCAACCTCCTCGGCACTCATTCAGGGAACACTCTAAAGCTGTCAAAGATGAGGTGAAAAAATTGAAACAGGTGGGGGCGATCAAGGAGGTATTTTACCCTGAATGGCCGGCCAATACTGTGGTGGTAAAGAAGAAGAGTGGAAAATGGTGAGTGTGTGTGAACTTTACAGATCTGAATAGGGTTTTCCCTAAGGATCCTTTCCCTATGCCTAAGATAGACTAGCTGGTGGATGCAACCGTAGGCCATCCTCGGATGAGCTTCCTAAACGCCTTTTAGGGGTACCACCAAATACTATTAGCCTTGAAAGATCAGGAGAAGACAGCTTTCGTCACTCCCACCGGAAACTACCACTACAAAGTGATGTCCTTCAGTTTAAAGAATGCGGGATCTACCTATCAAAGGATGATGACTAGGATGTTTGAACTGCAGTTGGGCAAGAGCATTGAGGTCTGTATAGACGACGTGGTGGTGAAAAGCAAGGTAGTATCTGAGCACTTAAGAGATCTAGGGAACATATTCCAAATTTTGAGGAAGCACAAGTTGCACCTTAACTCATCCAAATGCTCTTTTGGCGTGGGATCAGGCAAGTTTCTAGGCTACATGGCCACTCACCGCGGAATCAAAGTTAACCCAAATTAGATAAAGGCAATCAATAGCTTACAACAACCTCGAAACCCCAAGGAAGTTTAGAAATTGATCGGAATGACTGTTGCCCTGTACCGGTTTATCTCTCGGTCAGCGGATAAGTGCCGACCCTTCTTCCTATTGATGAACAAATGGAAGGGGTTCGAGTGGACCGAGGAACGTGCCTTGGCCTTCCAACAGCTTAAGGATTATCTATCTCGGCCTTCTATCATGTCCAACCTTGAGGTTGACGAAGTCCTATTCACTTTTATTATTGTGGCCCCTCATGCTGTAAGCTAGGTCTTGATACGAGTTGATGGCGGCACACAAAGGCCAGTTTATTATGTGAGCAGGTCACTACATGAGGCCGAGATCCGTTATCTGCCGCTAGAAAAGGCTATTCTGGTAGTGGTACATGCCACATGCAAACTCCCCCATTACTTCCAAGCACACACAGTTGTCGTCCTAACTCAGCTTCTGCTCAGAGCTCTGCTTAGGAGCATTGATTACAAGGGTGTAAGGTTGAAATTTATCAACCATCTTGTTGGCTTTATTCCGTGCCAATTTGCTTGTAATTTAGCACTTAGTAACCCTGTATTTAGGTGGGATTCATGTAAGGGTAGTGTGTAAAGAGAGTGTGAAGAATTGCTCATCCTTGTGCAAAGAAGCAGAGACTCGCAGCTAGGACTCGCAACTGACTCGCGACTTGCAAGCCGCCAAATTCTGTGCACGAGAAAAGCATGCGGGAAGGTGAAGGGTCACGCCAACTGTCGCACTACAACACAAAAGTCTCAGGCTGGTCAAGCCGTTACCTCGCGACTTGAACTTGCGACTTGGACAAGCCTCGAGGTCAAGCCGCCAACCAACCCTGTTTGGCAAAAACTGACTCTTCGTATTCCAAACACACACCACTATATATAGACCCTTATACCCACGAAATCAAGAGAGCTTCTAGAGAGAATTTTGTGAGAGAAATCCTAGAGAAAAACAAGATTGTCTCATCCCCAATCTTCACTAAGAGAATCTACAAATTCCTCTACTCTCTTCCTCTCCATTGATACATCCTTAAAAGGTCATTGACCAAATACTTTTCTCATCACACCCACGTCTGTAAGAAGGTATATTTGGTGCTAAAAGAAGCAGTTTGGAAGGGGCCAATGACTATTGGTTGATGCTATGGTTTAGTAGCAGAATCCAGTAAGCCAAAGAAGAAATAGGTTCGGCGCAACCTCGTTAGAGCAAGAAGCTTGGAGGACTTAGGTACACTGGGTAAATTAGGCTTGGAGGGTCTTCTGCTATTCACGTATCCCAACTACATTCTTTAGTAGATTATTTACCGCTTGGAGGGCGGCGGAGAGGTTTTACGCTGAGGGCTTCGGTTTCCTCTTCGATAACACATCGCATGTTGTCCTTGTGTTTGCATCTCTCTTCCTTTATCTTTGCCTTTTATTTTCTGTTGTGGATGTGATTATAATTAGCTTAGATTGTTTATCAATTCTGTGTTTGGCTTATATTCATGTTCCGCACATTAATTGTTTGATAATAAGCTTGAATTGATTTTTTGTAATTTGGCGTCTAAATTCAAAGGTGTTTTATACGCTTTTTGAACTTTCAATTGGTATCAGAGCGGATACACTCTCTATGGTTTAAATCCCTAAGTGTGATCCTTGACCCTTTTTGAGATGGATAGGTCTCAATCCTTAAATGTTCCACCATTTTTTTATGGTAACAATTATGCCTTCTGGAAAGTTAGAATAAGGGCATTTCTATGCTCTATTGATGACACCGTGTGGGATGCAATTGAAATAGGTTAGACTAGGCCGGAGGCTGTCAAATCTACTTGGAATAAGGCAGCTCTTGCGGCAGCCAATGCTAATAGTAAAGTTTTAAATGCTATATTCTGTGGTATGTTTCCAGATGAATTCCACAGGATATCTCACATGACAGTTGCCAAGGAAGCTTGGGAGATTTTGGAGACAACTTATGAGGGGACTAAGAAGGTGAAGGACACAAAGCTCCAAATGCTTACCACCAAGTTTGAAAAGATCAAGATGGGTGAAGATGAATCATTTGATTCGTTCTATGGGAAGCTCAACAAAATTGTCATTGCTAAGCTCAATCTTGGTGAGAAGATTGAAGATACTAAGGTGGTGAGAAAAATCTTGAGGTCCTCGTCTGAAAGTTTTAGAGCAAAAGTCACAACCATAGTAGAGAGTAAAGTCTTGGATGAGATCAAAATTCAGGAGCTAATTGGGTCTCTCCAAACATATAAATTGGGATTGCTTTCCCACAAGATGAGTAAATCACTTGCTCTCAAAACCATCATCGAAACAATGGATGATCCTTCCGAAGAAGATGGAGTGGAGAAGGAAGTAGCATATCTTACGAAAAACTTCCGCAAATTTCTGAAGATGAAGAATAGTGGGAAACCATTCAACAGAGGGAAATTTTCATCTTCAAGAGGTGATAGGAAAGAGTTTACGAGGAAAGAAGGAAAGAATTTTCAATCTTCTTCGGACATTGTGTGTTATGAATGCAATGGCCATGGACATCTCAAGAAGGAGTGTCCCAATTTCTTGAGAGGAAAAGGTAAGGCGTATGCCACAACACTGAGTGATACAGATTCTTCAAGTTCTGATTCTGAAGAGAGTTGTGACGAAGAAGGAAACTAGTCCGCATTCATGACCATTGTACATGTGGAGTCCTCAGATGATTTGAATACACTTGTGAAGGAACTTGGTAAGCATTCTGATTTGGAGTCTATTGCAATAGTTGAGGAGTCTGAAGGTGAGGAAGTTGGAGAAGCAGTGGGATTGCAATAGACTTACAACTCACTCCTTGAGAAGACCGGTGAATATGCTAAGGTGGCTAATGCAACCATTAAGAAGATGAAGAGGGTTGAGGAAGATTACAAAAGACTTGTGGCACGATACAAGGAGGCGAAGTGTGAGATTGAAACATTAAATGGTAAGCTATTAGAGCTTACATAAAAGTGAGATTTCTTAAGTAAAAGGTAATGCTAGCTCATGCCAAGATAGAAAGAGTGTCCTCCCAGAAGTTAGAAGATATTATTTCATCTCAAAAACCTTCTTCAGACAAGTCCAAGTTGGGATACACCGGAAGGAGTGGCTCATCAGCCAAGGTCATCAAAGAAGTGAAGTTTGTAAAGGCTAAAGAGATGACTGTGAATAAGTCTATTCCTGAGAAAATTAAGGCTGAGAAGATAAAAAAATGTGGCTGATCAGATAAAAAATGTGGCTGATCAACGGTTGTTCAATAAGTCTGGTAATCAATCAGAATCCAGATATGGAGCTAGAAGAAGATCACTTCCAAGATCACAACAGGGTCCTAGAACAAACTATCTCTATCACTATTGCAGAATGCAAGGACATACTAGACCCAACTGTCATAAGTTGAGAGGTTTGAACAATGAAAGCGCTCCTCAATCACGAGAAAGGAGAAATGACGAGAGATCTTGGGGTGGTGAGCGACCAAGAAGTCAAAACTGTGATCCCAGAATGATGGACATGATAAAGATGATTGGTGCCTTCACAAATTGCTTAGAAAGCTTCACACAAAGGTTTGATAGTCCAAACTCTCGTACCCAATCCGTAAAGGATATCACCCCAAACGCACGTGATGTGTGGGTGACAAAGGGTACTCATGCATAAGCATCATAACATGTCTATGCATCTATTCTTCCTATGCCTTGTGAATATGTTTAGTTGTTTGCCTTATGCTTCTGTTTGTGTTGAATTGTTGCTTGTCTATTTGTTTGGTTTTAAAATGTTTTTACATTGCTTTTGATCAATCTTTCATTTCTTTTATGTCAAAAATCCAAAAACACAAAAAAAAGTAGAAAATCCAAAAGTTTGATCAACTTTGTTGAGTGTTGTCTCAATGCATATTTTGCCTTGTACCTTTGTACTAATGGCTTTGTGCATTTAACGAGTTTAGCTTATCTCTTATGCACTCATATCATTGTGGAATAACTTCTAAAATCTTTGTGACTATTGTAAATAGATCTTCAACCATGTCATGAATGATTAGTGAATGGTTTTGTTGATCTTGAGACATGCATAGACTTGTGTCTATATATCTTCCCACTTTTATTTTTATTGCTTTTACTTAAAGAGCTCACCAAATGTAACTCTCCAATTGAAAAGAGATATTGAGCTGCAAAAACTTGTCCACATACTAGTATTTGACTAGGAAAAAGGGAAAGTGACCAAAACAAAATGTATGATACCCAAAAAGCCAAAGGCTAAATCATCAAATTGAAATATTGAAAATTTCAAGCATCAATCTCACAATGAGATATGTTTCTTCAAAAAGATCAAATGATATGTTGAAAATGGAGCCAAATGAAAAGTTTCAAAGAATTGTACTCAAGTTTATGTGGGAGGTCATATATGCACATTTTTATAATTGAGATAGGTCACATTATCTAGTACTAGTTGTGTATGCCTTGATTGAATTGATCATTAAAGCTTCACATTAGACTAAGGACTATCTCACTTTTGATATTCACACACAACACACAAGTCTATATTCAATGAATGCCATATTCATTTATGTGATTGTACTTGTTTAAATATGTTTTTACAAGCTCAATCTGTGTTGATCAAACACAAAAAGATTTTTTATTGTTTTATTTTGTTTTTGGAAAGTATTTTGTTTTCACAAAATTGTCAAAAATTTCAAAAACAGTGTTGCCCTATTTTGGTGACTCAGTCGTGGGTAGGTCCAATCGCATGCCCAAGTCGCGAGCTTACTCCAAGATTTTTCGCGGCTTACTAGCGAGTCATGGTTGCAATCGCGAAAAATATTAAGAAAATTTTTCAAAATTTGATTTTTTATGGTTTTCACGGCTCAGTGTGGCAACTTGTTCGCGGGTGGAAGGTCCAGCCGCGAGGGGTACACAAAGATTTTCACGGCTCCCCTGGCGACTATCTCGCAGGTAGACCTTCCAGTCGCGAAAAACACTTAGAAGATTTTTGAACATCTTGGTCTTACGGTGTTTCGCGGCTTATCTTGGCGACTGACTGGCGACTTAATTAAGTCGTGAAAAACGCGTGTTTTGCATTTTATGTACAGTTTTTTAAATTGTTTTTCAGTTTTTCCCTTAAATATCAGCGACTGTTCATTGTCTTCCCCAAATCTCTCTTTCAAACACTCCGTATCTCTTTGAAAAAGCTTTCATTTTTGCATCATGTCTTCATCAAACACCAAGAAAAAGGTATGGTTTTTTCCTTCCCTTACTTCATTCTTACTGTTTTGATCATTATTTTCTTGCTTTGAATGTTGCATCTGTGTTCTTCGAAATAATGTGGTCTAACATGGGTTTGCCTAAAATGTTGGGTATGTTTGTTTGGGGTTGCTTCTCTTGTTGCTGAGTTGATTAAGTATCTTGTTAATGCTTTAGGATTGATAGTCTTTGTTCTGTGCATTGTCTTAGATAGAGTCATTTCTATTTGGACAATTTTTTTTAAATCTGAATGTGGTTCTTGGGTTTATCAGTTTATATAAGTATTGTGTGGATAGCATTGTACTGTTTTTCACTCTCCATATCTTGTGTGTGCTGCTGCATTAAGGTTTTCATGCTCACTTCATACTCATCATATCTTGTTTCTTTGTCATTTGCTTTATTCTGGGTACATTTTTCTGTAACTGACTTATAACTGAAACTAATCAATCTGATGTTTGCTTCTTGTGGTATTGTATTTGGTTCTTTTCTGTGTGTCGGCTTTGTTGCAAATAACTCGTTGTTCATCCAGAGGCAAAGGCATTATAACTGATGATCCGTCAACCCTGGTTGCTAAACGGACATGATTATCGTCTAAGTCATCCAAGGACTCTACCATTGAGAGATTCAGGACTCCTACTAACTCAAAGACCTACACAGACATCTTCAAAGAGTCTTCTCTCATTGTAGAACGAGTTGTCAAGTTTGATACCCTAGGGGCAACTTTTATCCCTAAGATTTTTGAAGAAAGAGATTGGGCTAACCTTTTTGTAAAATTTGAGGATCCAATTGAAGAACTGGTTGAGGAATTCTACTCCAATGCCAGATTGATAGGTGTAGAGTTGAAATGCTGGGTACGAGGAACTGAGTTTTCCATCAATACAGACTATATTGCTAAGGTACTTAGCATCACCAGACCAGAAAATGTAGATCAAACTCCATATGACAACAGAGTAATTTAGGCACAAGACATCCTTCAAGTGGTAAGGAATGAACATGAATTGGAAAGCACAAGATCATCTATAAGCATTGCATTGTTTTCGCATGAACTGATAACTCTAAAGCTGATCATGTTCTCTAATCTCTACCCTCTGTGAAATACTACCTTCATCAATCTTGGAAGGGCTAAATTTCTGTGTGACCTCATTACTGGTGCCCCGATTGACATCTATGCTCATATATTCCAAATCATTGGGAAAACATCGGCTTGTTTAGCAACACGGACAATTCTTCCATTCTGCAATCTAGTCATGAAGATTGTTCTTCGTGAAGGTATTAGTCCTTCATCAGATGAGAGATTCCTGCCTCATCCTCGACCAATATCCCAGTACTCTCTCCAAGCAAGCAAGAGTCACTCCTCTAAAAAACCTAAGAGTGAGCTATCCACACATGCATCTTCATATGCTCATGCTACAGCTACTCCTGTTCAATCAACTGGGACTCCTTCTATTCCCTACAGTTTTCAAATTCCCAAGCAAAGTTACTTCATTGAAAATGTGTTTAATCGAATTTCTGATTTGGAACGGCTTCTTCACTTCTTTCACAATCAAACTCAAATGTGACTCACAACTATCAAGACTCAGCTAGATGCTATACAAGAAAAACTTGAAGATAGCCTTTAACTATTCCTGACAAAAAGGGGGAGATGCACATAGAAAGAGAGATAGACAGGGAGATAGAAAGCATAGTGAAAGGGGGAGTTATTATAGTTATACTCTTGTTTTGTCTGCAAGTGTTTAACTTGTTTAACTTATGGTTCTTTGTTATAACCTTTTATTTCAGAAGTTATTCAGTATATTATATGATGTTTATTCAGTTTTTTCTTTATGAGTTTATAATTTGTACCTGCTACCTTTGTAGGTTTTTAAGGTTTCTATTTAAGGTTTGTGCCCTTGTTGCTTTTGTAAGCTTTTAGGGTTGTTTCTATGCACTTGTAGGCCTTTATGGTTTGTACCATGCTTTATGCAGCCTTTGTGCTTTGTTAAATCAGTACTTCTAACTAAAAGTTATACATTTCTTTTAAGTACTGTCACTCTTATGCCCTTGTAAGATTTTTCCTAGATGCACACACTTCTTATACTATGCATTGGTTGAGTGTTGGTCATTCAAGTGATTTGCCTTGTGTTTGTCAACTTGAATGTCCAGATGTTCATTCCAAGTGTGAATGAGCATTATGATCACTTAGTTATAATGATTGCCTGTTTTGGTCTTGCCATGGTTTATTGCTTTATTCCATTGTGCTTGATCGCATCGTGCTTGCTCTATATGTATTACAAGTTTTCTGCATACAATAAACTTATTGTGTTGTTGTATTTCAGGAGTTCTTGTTCTTATGGTTCAAAAGCTTCACAGATTCTGGAGTTAGGTGTGAGTGAATTTTTCAACTGTTCCCAACTCACACATTAAGTCTAGAATTTGTTTTAGGGTTTTGTCACAGAATAGCTAAAGAGGGAGATTGTAAGGTTGAAATTTATCAACCATCTTGTTGACTTTATTCCGTGCCAATTTGCTTGTAATTTAGCACTTAGTAACCCTGTATTTAGGTGAGATTCATGTAAGGGTAGTGTGTGAAGAGAGTGTAAAGAATTGCTCATCCTTGTGCAAAGAAGTAGAGACTCGCGGCTAGGACTCGCGACTGACTTGCGGCTTGCAAGCCGCCAAATTTTGTGTACGTGAGAAGCATGCGGGAAGGTGAAGGGTCACGCCAGCTGTCGCACTACAGGACAAAAGTCCCAGGCTAGCCAAGTCGTTACCTCACGACTTGGACAAGCCGCGAGGTCAAGCCGCCAACCAACCCTGTTTCGCAAAAACTGACTCTTCGTATTCCAAACACACACTACTATATATAGACCCTTATACCCACGAAATCAAGAGAACTTCTAGAGAGAATTTTGTGAGAGAAACCCTAGAGAAAAACAAGATTGCCTCATCCCCAATCTTCACTAAGAGACTCTACAAATTCCTCTACTCTTTTCCTCTCCATTGATACATCCTTGAGAGGTCATTGACCAAATACTTTTCTCATCACACCCACGTCTATGAAAATGTACATTTGGTGCTAAGAGAAGCAGTTTGGAAGGAGCCAATGACTATTGGTTGATGCTATGGTTTAGTAGCGGAATCCGATAAGTTAAAGAAGAAATAGGTACGACATAACCTCATTGGAGCAAGAAGCTTGGAGGGTTTAGGTACACTAGGTAGATTAGGCTTAGAGGGTCTTCTGCTATTCATGTATCCCAATTACATTCTTTAGTAGATTATTTACCTCTTGGAGGGCGGCAAAGAGGTTTTACGCCAAGGGCTTCGGTTTCCTCTTCGATAACACATCGCGTGTTATCCTTGTCTTTGCATCTCTCTTCCTTTATCTTTGCCTTTTATTTTCTGTTGTGGATGTGATTATAGTTGGCTTAGATTGTTTATCAATTCTGTGTTGGCTTATGTTCGTGTTCCACACATTAATTGGTTGATAGTAAGCTTGAATTGATTTTTTTTGTAATTTGGGGTCTAAACATTCAAATGTGTTTTACACGCTTTTTGAACTTTCAACGGGGAAGATTGCTAAATGGGCCATAATCCTAGGGGTTTTTGACATCAAGTATATGCCTCATACCTCAGTTAAGGGTCAGGTTCTCGTGGATCTGGTGGCAGAGTTCGCTAAATCCCTATTGGAAGAGGAAGCCAAAACATAACACATGGATGGAAAATTGGTTGGCACAATCTCCCAACAGGGTCCCTTATCCTAAAAAGTATACATTGATGGTGCAACAAATCAGAAGGGTTCTAGAGTGGAGTTAGTACTAGTATCCCCTGAAAAGATCAACATTGAGAAATCATTAAGATTGGGATTCTTGGCTACCAATAATGAAGCAGAATATGAGGCTTTGCTGATGGGAATGGAAATGGTTCAAAAAATGGGCAGAAAGGCCATAGATATGTTCTCGAACTCCAAATTGGTCGTCAAACAAGTCAAAGGAGAGTTTGAAGCGAGGGACGAAAGAATGTAGGGGTACTTAAGTTAGGTTAGGCACTTACAATCCGAATTTGAATCTTTCAGCCTGCTACACATCCCCCGAAGAGGAAAAACACATGCTGATTCCTTGGCCACACTTGCGACCTCCTCAGCTCAGAGCCTACCTCAGGTCATCCTTATAAAGGACTTGCGCAGGCCCACAGAGGGGAACCGAGAAGTGGTTCATGTTCATCAAGCTAGAGTGGGGCCTAGCTGGATGGACGCCATTGTATTGTTCCTCAAAGATGACATCTTATCGGAGGATAAGTTAGAGGCTGACAAAGTGCAGAGAAAGGCGCCTCGTTTCTGGCTATCCGAGGACTGAAAACTGTACAAACGCTCTTTTTCTGGGTCGTACCTACTCTGCATTCATCCTGAGGTCAGAACTACTCCTTGAGGAGTTACATGAGGGGATCTGTGAAAGTCATACAGGAGGAAGATCTTTGTCTCACAGAGCCATCATTCAAGGCTATTGGTGGCCAAATATATAAAGAGAAACGTAGGAATATGTGAAGAAATGTGACTAGTGCCAAAGATTTGCACCAAATATACAATAGCCAGGTGGAGTCCTTAACCCCCTGTCCAGCCTTTGGCCATTTGCTCAATGAGGCTTGGACATTGTCGGCCCTTTCCCTAAAGCAACAGGAAATAAGAGATATTTGCTAGTCGGCACGGACTATTTCACCAAGTAGGTGGTAGCTAAGCCTTTGGCAAACATCAAGGACGTGGATGCCAAGAAATTTGTTTGGAAAAATATCATCACATGATTCGGAGTCCCTCGTACCCTCATCTCAGACAACGGTCTTCAATTCAACAGCAAATCTTTCAGAAGATACTGTTGTGATCTAGGAATTACCAATAGATATTCTACCCCAGCTTATCCCCAAGGGAATAGACAATTAGAGGCTATTAACAAGGTCATAGTAAGTGGACTCAAGAAGAGGTTAGATGATGCGAAGGAAAAATGGGTGGAGGAACTGCCACATGTCCTCTGGATGTATAGAACTACACCTTGCAGATCAACCGGGGAAACCCCTTTTTCGATGACTTGTGGGGTCAAGGCTATTATTCCTTTGTAGACTGGCTTCCCTACACTTAGAACTAGCTCTTTCAATCCGAGCAGTAACGATGAATTGCTAGAAAGGAGCTTAGACTTTATTGAAGAAAGAAGAGAAAATGCAATGATTCAACTAGCATACTACCAACACAAACTCAAGTAGGGTTATGATGCCAACGTGAAGCTGAGACCATTAGCACCTGGTGATTTGGTGTTGAGAAAGATTCTGGGTATTGCAAAGAACCCAACGTGGGGAAAGCTAGGGCCGAATTGGGAAAGACCCCTGCATCACCTCGGTAGCTGGTACAGGAGCATATTTTCTAGAAAACTTAGATGGACATGTAATACCACGCCCGTGGAATGTAAACAACCTGAAAATGTATTATTATTAATAAAAGTCTCTTTTTTCAATATGTTCATTTATTAAAGGCGTTATACTCCTCATTATTCAATCTTTGTAGGTGTTAAACAAATCCCAAGTTATGTCAGGTCTCTCGGACCACATACTTAGGTGAAATTAACACACAATGACATCTTTTACATAAGTGTTTAAATTGAACCTTAGTCATGCCTGAAGTCCTCGGACCAAATGCTTTGGGGAGATTAACACAATGACATCTTTTATATAAGTGTTTAAATTGAACCTTAGTAATGCCTGAAGTCCTCAAACCAGATGCTCTGGGGAGATTAACACAATGACATCTTTTATATAAGTGTTTAAATTGAACCTTAGTCATGCTTGAAGTCCTCGGACCAAATGCTTTGGGGAGATTGACACGATGACATCTTTTATATAAGTGTTTAAATTGAACTTTAGTCATGCTTGAAGTTCTCGAACCAGATGCTTTGGGGAGATTAACACCATGACATCTTTTATATAAGTATTTAAACTGAACCTTAGTCATGCGTTTAAATTGAACCTTAGTCATGCTTGAAGTCCTCGGACCAAATGCTTTGGGGAGATTGACACGATGACATCTTTTATATAAGTGTTTAAATTGAACTTTAGTCATGCTTGAAGTTCTCGAACCAGATGCTTTGGGGAGATTAACACCATGACATCTTTTATATAAGTATTTAAACTGAACCTTAGTCATGCCTAAAGTCCTCGAACCAGATGTTTTGGGGAGATTAACATAATGACATCTTTTACATAAGTGTTTAAATTGAACCTTAGTCATGCCTGACGTCCTCAGACCAGATGCTTTGGGGAGATTGACACGATGACATCTTTTATATAAGTGTTTAAATTGAACCTTAGTCATGCTTGAAGTCCTCGGACCAGATGCTTTAGGGAGATTAACACAATGACATCTTTTATATAAGTATTTAAATTGAACCTTAGTCATGCCTAAAGTCCTCGGACCAAATGCTTTGGGGAGATTAACACAATGACATCTTTTATATAAGTGTTTAAATTGAACCTTAGTCATGCCTGAAGTCCTCGGACCATATGCTTTAGGGAGATTAACATCATGACATCTCTTATATAAGTGTTCAAATTTAACTCCTTGGATTGATAACTCTAAGAAAGCTAAAATCCATAATTTATCGTCTAAATTTGAGTTTATAACTTATCTTTATTTAGTTCAAACCTCATCACAGAAAGAGCAGCTCATAGTGCAAATGTAAGGTCAATTATTCATTATTGGTACTTAACCAAATTACTTAGATTGATAGCAGTACGTCATCATTAAGGTCTTATTGAAGGCTGAGTAGTTAGCAAATGGTAATGAACTTTAAAGCATACCAAGTGAAAATACAAAAGATAAAAGAAAAGAAAAACATTTTCATTAAGTAGAAGTAGGGATACAATATGACTGATGGCACAGTACCACTACAAAAACAAAAACAAAAACAAAAAAAAAAAAACAAAAAAAAAAAAAAAAAACTACCACAAAAGAATCCTAAGAGCTAAGCCTTAGTTTGGGGAGCATGAGGGTCTTCCTTCTGTCTCGGTTGAGAGGGGAGAGCATCCTTGGCCTTCAGATCAGCTTTTTCAGTCTTGGCCCCTACCTCCTTTGCTTTAACCGCAACTTCCTTAGCCTTGGCATCGTCTTTAGTCTCTAAGGAGGTTTTCTTCCCTTTTCCCTTGTTCCTGGCCCCCTCAACCCCCTCAACCCTATCAGAAGGAGGGAGAGCATCTTGGGTAATCAGTAGCTGCTCAAAGACCTCTAGAATAGGGGCAAAAAAAGAAGGGACGGCACTTGGGATCTCACGTATGTCTGGGTGGTAATAGATACTCCCAGGCTGCCTCTACTCCGAATCTGCTGGGATGCCAACAACATTAAGGGCCTTACCCCATGATACATTGCAATAGTTCCTACAAACCTTGGAGAGCTCCTTAGTGAGTCTAACTTGCATCTCTTCCACTCCAAGCAAGTAAGACGCCTGTTTCTTGGCCTCTACTGCTTCCTTGGCTAATTGGGCGGCCTCTCATACCCTCTGGAGTTTATCCCTGAGTTCTTTAACCAACTGGTTTTCGATGGCCAAGTTAATCTCGGTCACATACAGCTTTTGGTGCTGATCCTCGGCCTGTTTCTCCACAGATTTTAGACCTGCCTCGGCGTTCTTATGTGCCTTGACCGCTTCTTTAAGCTTTTCGCTCAACTCCTCACATTCTTGTTTGAGAGCCCCCAAAGACTTCTCAACATCAGCATAGGAGAGGGCCTCAGCATTAGCCTCATTACAGGGATCGCGAACCCAATCCTTGGCCATAAAAACTTGCTGAGTAACTTACACGAAGACAACAGAAGAATAACCTCAATAAAAAAGGGGGGCAAAGAAAGCACAAAAGTACAAATTGGCAACTAAGTTCATGAGTATATGGATTACTTACCATAGCAAGGTCCCTCTTTAGGGACAGGAAGAGGTCGTTCTGCTTGAAGCGCCTATAAGTTTCCATATCCTTCGAAAGGAGTAAAGGCTGCTCCAGAGTTTCAGCAATATATCCCACTCGACCCCTTTGGAAATCTCGGACTGTGGCGTTCCAAGGGATGGGAGTCTCATCCACCTCCAACCGAGCAGACCACGTGTGTTGTGTAGTTTGTACATCAGCCCTATTTTGTTCTTCTCGGCTATCCACGGATTGGGACCTCTTGTCCCAGGCATCTTTGGCCACTTTCTGTTGCTTTGTCCCCTTCTAGGGACCTACCTTGCCTTCCTCAAGCACCTCAATTGGCCTTTTCTTCTTCAAGTCAAGAACTGGTTTCAGCCCGAGGTCGGTGGGAATTTAAGGAAGATGAGGGGGAAGATTAGGAGGAACTTGGGACTTAGGGACCTCCTGAGAAATTCCCCTTTTGTTCCTTGATGACATGAGGTCCCTCAGACTTCTCTTTTGGTTCAGAGCCATTTCTTCTTCTTCTTCTTCTTCTTCTTCTTCTTCTTCTTCTTCTTCTTCTTCTTTTGAACTGGACTCAATCTGGGCAACTACAAGTCTTGGAGGATGGACCACAAAGAGTCTATCGATATCGGTCTCAGAATCCGAGAGTTCTACCGGCTCACCTGGAAATTTACGTTCGTCCCCAAGGTGAAACTGGTCTATCTTGACCGAGAGAGATAAATGTGCAAAGTCTGTCCCTTCTCTTGGAGCGACTACTTCCGCAGGGACGCATTGGATAGGTAGCTCAACAAATGGAAGATATCTCCGAGCTAGAAACCCCAGCTTGGACTCGTCTATGCGCCCTTATTGCCTGATCGGCGTCTTGGAATATACGAGATAGAGGCTTGTAGTCCAAGATTAAGGGAGCAGCCCGTAATTGACCGTCTTCACTTATAAATATCTCAGATCGTAACAGTTTGTTGCGACCCGGTATGTTAACTAGACTCAATCTCGAAGCAACGTGGTTCTTGTCTACAAAAAAACATCCGAGAAGGAAATAATGGTTAAATCAATAAAACCATTATCCAAGGAGGCAAAACAGTCAGGAGGCTAAACTAAGGGATCTAATGCTAAGGTATCCCACCTAGCTCTCCCGCCCGAGTTAGGCAGTGAAGACTATTATGCCACTCTCCGGAGATAATGAGGTAATCATCCTTCATGCCTCTATTTGACTTAGGAAGGCATGATATCAGTTTGACGATGTCAGACTGAGACTTGAGATAGTACCCCGTGCCGGCAAGCTTATGGCACTCATACATGTGGACCACGTCAAGCCACATAAGCCCCAAGCCCATCTGCTCATTGAGAGCGTCTATGCAGCCCAAGACCCTAAATAGGTTAGAAGCGCATTGATGGGGAGTCAGTCTGTGGTTAATTAGGTAATCCCTAGTTATCCTACACATGGGAAGCGTCATTTCTCCATCTATGAAAGCAATCATAAGAATGACAACTTCGCCTACTTCTCTATCGGTAAGTATTTGGCCCGAGGCACAATATTGCAGGGCTACTCCCTGCAAGATGTGATACATGGCCCTAAACCCCTCCATTCCAGCCGAAGAGTCTACTAAGTGCTTAAATCTACCTATCTAAGCAAATGTAGATGACGCGAAGAAAGTTTTCTAAAAAGAGAAAGAAGGGCGAGAAGGTTGGCTGAGAAGAAAAAGAAAGTTTAGAAAGATAGATAATTATGAAAATGGGTGTTCTAGATCCTGAACCTTTAGAAAAATCTTTTGGGAATCTCTTAAGAAAAAATCCTAAGGAAACTCGGGAGGGCTAAGAGTTTGGTGCATTGGAGTGCTTGAAATCTCTGAAGAACTTGAAGATTCGTAAAGTAAAAGGGAGAATGATCTCCCTTAAGGCTTTTTATAGGGGGTGAAAATGAGTGGGAGTTATCCCGCTCAAAATTCCAAGAGAGAGGTCAACCGTTCGATCTGTGCCTCACCGTTAGATCTAGGGATCAAGGAGCTGCTCGGAGTAATTAATGGCGCCTTTCGGATTTCGAAGCATCAGTAGCAATCATGGGACGTGCAAAATAGGGATTTCACATGTACGAGCCATTGGAAAAAATGGTTTGTCTCTTAAAAGTCAAAACCCCACTTTTTCTCCTGGGATGAAAGGAAAAAACCGGAATTTTGAGGGGCTATTACAGGGATAAGGGCTCAAAAATCATATATTGGGTCATGAGCCTTATCCGAGGACGGAGAAATGTCCAAGGGGGTACAGATAATTATGAAGGGTTCCCATCTTTAAGTCTCATAAGTGATGAATGAATGGGGGATGGTCCGAAGAGGAATTCCTCCTCAGATATGATAAGCGCAGTTTAAATCTGTGTTCCAACGATCAAGGTGACTTTCCAAGATAATCCAGTGATAAGAACGTGCATTGTACACGTATAAGGATGATGGGAACTCAAAAAGATCTAAGGAAAAGCTGCTACCACCGCATTAAATGTATTGCAGCTACTTTTCTGGCCGCATTTATGTGGAGAAGACCCCTGAACAATGCTTCCTTGGCTATCGCAACTCACAGAGAACCAGAAAATGTGTCTGATGAGACGGGCACTCGAGGAGTGGCTTGGACAATTGACAAGTGGAGGGCCAAGATCGCCGGGAAGGAAATATATAATGTAAAAGGTCCTAGAAGGAAGGGGATTGAAAAAATAGAGAAAGAATATTGTAGCAATCATAATTGCACTTGTAATCAGTTCTATTGATCTATGCCAAGATTTGCCTCCTCGGACAATGAATTTATTTGGTCCTTTGTGCCTTGTTCTTGCTTGATCACCTTTTAAACTCATACTAGCTGTTATTAAATTCATTAGGTTTTAGTTCTTTAACCCACTCTCTATAAATTCGTACTGGGCTTATTGGGCCAACATCCCACACATCTTGGGTTTGGACTACAACTGTGTCCCTACAGTAAATATAAGATAAATGTAACCTATAATTTGTTTTCCTATGCTTGGTTTCAATTGATTTTTTCGTGCCTAGTTTAGAGTTAGTATATTCTTAAGCTATTCATTCATAATTTAAGCTCACTATAAATAGATATTTCGAACAAGTAAAAAAAATATAAATAATCAAATACACAGTCATTCTCTTATGAAGTTCAAACTTCAAAGATTCATATAAATATAAGATATTCACACAAATTACCTAAATACTTAAAAAGTAAAATTAAAAATAAATTAACATAGAAGTATATATCTACAATATGATCATATATTTGAAAATTTTAAAATATTCTATGTAGGCCTTGACTTTCTAAAGATGATGCATGAATTTTTTTTTTTTTTTTATTAGCTTAAAAGTACCAATATTTATTCTTTCTATCTTAGATTTCATTTTGAAGTATCAAAATATGGGTTGATTGCAAAAGACTTTAAAAAGTATATAATATTGTTAAAGAATTATAAAATTCAACACATTAGTTAGAAAATATTGTGATAATATGTTATGATTTCAAGGTTACATATAAGAATATTTTCCTTGATTACAATAGGAGAGTTAAAAGTTATTTTTATAAAAAGAAGTTTCAATTTTGGAATATTATTTTCTTGGCGCGATGGTCACTCGACAATTATAAATACTTGTGGGGTGTAAGGAGTAAGGACTAGAGTTCAAATTTCTAGAAGAGAGTTCTACACACATATATACTTAGATTAGATTAGAGTAGGTTGCAGTGTTGATTTGGGTTTTTGGTCACTATGGTTGATTGAGTTTGGTTTGGGTTTTTGGTTGAGTTGATCATGATGATTTTTGGTTAGGTGCCAATAGTGTTGTTGTCAGTTGTGGGTGATCTACTAGTGGGTCTTTGGTTGGGTTAATCACAATAAGTTTTTGATTGGGTGTTGGTGGATCATGGTCGTTTTGGGTTTCGATAATGCATAGGTGATGTGAACTAGTGGGTGATCATGGTGGTTTCAATGGTTGCTATAGGTTGTGGATGATTTTGGTGGTATCATGGGTTATAGGAAAATGAATTTTTATTGGGTTGTATACTTGTAGGTTAAAAGAAGATGAGATGTAGGGTGTATAGTTAAGTGACATGTTAAAATAAATAAAGCAGCCTTTTGAGTTACTAATTAAAGGTCCATTTATAAACCGCTTATTTTGCTAAAATTGAAACTTTTTGCTAAGAGTATATAGAGAAAAAAAAAAAAGAAAAAAAAAAAGGGGCTAAAAGTTGACTTTTGGAGCAATGAGACCCACTTAATAGTGCAATGAAACCCACTTTAAGGAAAATAAATAAATAACTTTTTCTCAAATCCCAAACACAACCTAAATACTAATTTTTTGACATCCCAGATGTGAATGCTCTTATCCCCAAAAGATTTGAAAAACATGCAAAAGTAAAATCACACATGCAGCATGTGTGAAGACAAATCAATCATCGTTCATACTTAAGTTGGCGATGAAGGAAAGTTTTGAATCATGTTCCCATTCTATAGTTAAGCTTCTTTATTTTATTTTATTTTTAATTTTTTTTTATAACACGTTCTATAGTTAAGCTAGTGCAAAAGAGAGTGAGATTGAGAATTAAAAATTTTAATTTTCAATCTTAACCTTAGGTGAGAAAAGTTGAAAAATTAAAAATTAAAATTAAACTCTGATACTCTCAATCATTGAAAAATTATTGCATCGCCTGAGTATCAATCCCGGAAGGTAACATGTGGCTGAGGATGATATATCATGTTTGAAAAAAACAAGCTCCATATATATCACTTTTATATATATATATATATATATTTTCCATATAACTGTCTTTCTCATATCCATGACCAATTCCCTAGCCAACCAAATTTCGGTGGGTTTGTAAGGTTTTATATATATATATATATATATAGATATGAGTTGGGTTCAAGTTACACTTAGTGTAACTCTAAGCAATATTACACCACCTAATAACTTGTTATTGAATTAATATTTTGAAAATCTAACTGTTGAATTATATGTTCTATATGTTCTTAACATGCATGCTAATTTTCATATCAATCGGATGTTATTTACCATTTAATTCATAAACTCATATTTGATGCATTATTTTAAACTACAAAAATTTAAATTTTAACAATTGCTTGATGACATGGATATTAATTTTTTATCACTTTAAAATTTTGCAAGTATAAAAAATATACAAAAATAATATAATCTAATAGTGGATTTGTCAATATTCGCATCCAATTAAAAAATATTGAATAATGTAATATTATTTAGAGTTACACTAGGTGTAACTTAAACATAATCTTTTATATATATATATATATATTAAAATTTTGCGCTGTTTAACTTTTCTCAAAAAAAAAAAAAAAAAGTTTGATGTGACAGAAAATTATTAGAGGTTTTCTAAGCTTCCTTATGGAACCTCTTTTTTTTTTTTTTTTCTTTTTTTTTTTTTTATAAGAAACAAACACACACGGACGCACATGTTACATCTATATAGAACTTAAACTAATAAAGTAATCAAATAACAATAATCAATCGGAGCAATATATTGGATATCAACAATATACTGTTTTCGCCTACTCCTAGCTTCTAATGTTGACGATTTTTGTTGAACACAGCTGAATGTATAGATGTCCAGTTTGAAAGAACAGATTTGATCCTATATATGAAGTAAAAATATACAGAAATATTATATAGATAGAAAATAGAGCAAAGAATTAATGTCCTGACCTTCATCACTATGAGTTTTCCGGACTGTTTCAGGTTGTGCTGCCATGCACATAAGTAACAAGAACACTACAAAGCTAATGTAAGGAAGAACAAGCCTCGCCATTATTGTTTGCTCTGCTGACTAGCTATTCCACGAGCTCTGCTTGCAAAGTGCAGAAAGTCTCATACCATGTATGTAGATATACTTGTTAAATGTTAAAATGTTAAGGGACCCTACGATTTAAAGAGTAGGGCCCTTAACATTCAATAATTTTTGCTTTTGCTTTCGAATCTTCAATAGTTAGTTAGTAATGCAAAAAAAATCTTCAATAGTTAGAACTATGTCCCATTCCTAAGACAAATGAGATTTCTTCAAATTACAAAACCTACGAAAAGCTAACTTTTAATAAAAAAGCCTTGTCACGAAATTTACTGTTGGCTTTTAATGTCCCATCCATTTGTCAGACCTTTTTTTTAGGTTTATCATGTACTTTTTCATTTAACATTTAACTTGTTTGTTAATATGGTTGTGTTTGGATAACGCTTAATATGAGTTTGCATACTACAGCTAGTATTTATGTTTGTGTTTTGACTGGTCTTATGGCACTGTTTATGGATGAGCTAAGTTGCACAAAAGGCATAAATAGTATTTTAGTTGCTTAAAAAATATTTTTTTATAGTGTTTTCAGTAATAAGTTTTTAGTTTTAAGTAAATAAGCAATATCTAAATAAACCATTATTGCTAAAAACTGAAAATACTGTAACAAAATAATTTTTAAAAATGTGAATAGTATCGTGAGATCCAATTTTAAAGTTATATTTGATAAATTCTGTATTTGCGGGTCTCGTAAATAGTACACAGGACCCATAAAAAAAAGGCCAAACGCACTGAAATTTGTTTTCAGTGCTATCTAAACTTACACTATGTTTCTCAAAAAAAAATGTTTGTTTATATAATACTGATTTTTTAAATATTATTTTTTTAATTTCAATTATACCTTAACTAAATTTAAAAAAAAAAAATAAGCGAAATAAATTTATGTCAAACTGGTGGATGATCTTTACATATAAGTATATAACCCGTAAAAGTCTTTAAATTACGATTATGTGGGTTTATTTTTTATTTTTTCTAGTTTTTTTCAATTTTTACAATAGGTAGTTGAGTGGATCTGGATTTGATGCAATAGCCTTATTCAATAGTGAACAAATGGCTGAAATTAAAAAGTTGAAAAATCATTTTAATATCAGCCCTTGAATTAGAATTTTTTAATAACTGCACGAGATCTCAATCTATAATTGAGTTGGTAGGGGTGGCTAAGTTAGGGTGGTAATAGGATAAGACCATTCTGACTTCAAAAAAATATATATAGAGTGTGTTTGGATTGAACTTATTGTTGCTGAAACTGAAAACTGAAAACTGAAAACTGAAAACACTGTAGCAAAATAATTTTTAAATATGTGAATAGTGCCGTGGGACCTATTTTTAATATTTTTTATTACATAAACAATGTATGAACAGTATGTGAACAGTGCACACACTGTTCATGCACAAATTTTTTATCCCCCAAAGTCAAAAAATGTGGCCAAAAAAAAAAAAAAAAAGAGGAAAACGCGTTTGCTGAAACGCAAACGCGGAATCCAAACCCCACCATAATTGAGTTGGTAGGGGTGGCTAAATTATATATACTTACAACAACAAAAATTTCTATGGCCGCCTCAATGAGTTGGCTTGAATTATATTGTAATGGCGGCTACATGGCAAACCAGACTTGTCATACGAATTATGACTAGTCAAATATTGTATCACTTTTGTAACCCTATTCTAACTTTGCTTTAGTTTGTCGGTCATGGTAGGCTGAAAACAATTGCAAACTATAAGACTTTTTCTCTTGATTTGTCGTTTTCTCTTTTTGCCGGAAGTAGAATTTAGAGCCGTAGTTTCTATACTTGTAAATTATGAAATATAGTTTATGGTGTATTTAGGATTTGTAAGCACCACTAATGATTGAATCATTCCTATGTTACTAAAGATTTTAGGGAGATGGAAAATGAGAAGAGAAAAGTAGAGTGAAAATTTTTCTAGTATTCGATTGGAATAATTTTAGGAGATAAAACCAGTAGAGCTTAAGTTTTTTCTCCACCCACCAATTTTATTTTTTTCCGTATCAAAGAGAAAATTGGAAAGTAAACACGAAACTCTTGTTCCTATAGACGTAGACCAAAAGGCACATGTTTGGGTTTTGTCGTTTTCTTCTCTTTGTCTCCCTTTTTTTCTTTGTCCTTTTCTGTTACCCATTTGTTTAATTTTTTTTCTTCGGTTTTCTTCTTTGGATTTTGTCCTTTTCTGGTACTTTTCATTCGGATTTTTTAATTTTTTATATTCTTTTTTTTTTTGGGTTTTTTTGGTACATCAGTCTTTTTTTTGCTAATTTGTTATTTTTTTATTTAATAAGGACATGAAAGTAAATTTAAATAAACTATATTTCTCATCTTCTTATTTCTCTTCTCAACTAAACAAAAAAAATTCTCATCCCTCAATTTTTTTACCCTCAACCAAACACCTTGAGACAAAAACTAATTAACATCTCTTCCATTTTCCACTTTTTCATCTCTTCTTTATTTTCTAACATCTCTCCTACTGTTCAATATCATCAAACAAGTGAACCTAATTGTAAGCAATTTTAGACTATATTGTCTAATGTAAAGTTTTCAATCTTCAAGAGGGAACAATTTTAGAAAATACCTTTAGCTTCATCTTAAATAAAATATTTGTCCATTCAAAGTATCATCTTGGAAGTAAATCCACAAAGCTCATAGTTTCTTATCATTAAACTTGCACAGTGCTTGTCACATAAGCTGGAGGCTTAGTTGCTTATATATATATATATATATATATTACCTAGAGTCTAGATTGATGGAATAGAGATCCTGGGCAGATGTAGAAGCAGAGCTATTCCATGTTGTATTTGATAACTGAATTAGGCTATGAGTTTCCATTGAGCTTGGTCGTGGGTTCTGACCAAATTGGTCTCTGTAGGCTCCAAAACTCCATTCATGACCATAAATACTTGGATCCCAAGCCAATTCATCAACAACTGTTTTGCCTTCAAGCATGCTCACTACGGAAGTCATAGTTGGCCTAAGCACTGGTGATGGATTAGTGCATAATAAAGCCACTTTAATCATTCTAAGTACCTCTTCCTTATTGAACTCTAAATCCAATTCTGCATCTACCAACTCCATCAAATTTCCTTTCTGTTGTAAAACGATGGCCTGAAGTGAAAAGAAGAGAAAATTAGGAAGGGAAAAGGTAATTCATATTAAAAAAAAACGTAAGCAAACAATAGAATACCAATTTAAATGATGAAAAAAAAAAAAAAAAACAGCTAATAAATTAATAAAAGAGTTTTTCTAATCTATATATACTATACAACCAAAACTTTTGACTGTTTTTTGAACTACTCACGATTTTTCATTTCAGCAATATTTTAAAAAATAAATAAATAAATAAATAAACCACTTTCTCCCCAAAAATAATACCCGATACTACTAAAAAGAAAAATTAAAATACGATTATAATAAAAGAAGCTCTCAAACGCTCCGCTCCATTGATTTCAATTTCCAACAGTAGCTTGATCTCATGAGGCCCATAAGGCTCCTTCAACACTGGGTCTTGATATTCCCCAGTTTCAGGTTGATGGCAGTCAAAATTTTCAGGAATTGAAGAAGCAGCTACCTGCTTCATCAATCCAAGCAATTGATTCCTGTAAGGTTGTTTGCAAGTCCACTCGAAACATATGCAGAAAATCAAGCATAAAGCATATGCAGAATATTGTGGCTCATGCAGTCATGCTTAACAAATTTGGATCTTCATCAGAGAGAGAGAGAGAGAGAGAGAGGGAATAGAGTGGAGGAGAGACTAAAGACCTGAGAGGAAACTGAGATAAGTTGCTGTGAGTAAAAAAATAGAAAGAAAGATGAAAAGTTAAGAATTTAGGAGTGTGAATTGGTCGGGTTGGGTCGGATTGAGGTAATTTTTTGACCCAACCCACTATGATGGGTCAAAAAAATTCAACCCAACTCAACCTATCACATAAGTCCAAACCAACCCACATGAATCGAGTTAGGTCGGGTTGAACCCATGGGTTTGATAAATTTTTATTTTTATTATTATTATTATTAAATATTATTAGTATATATTATATATGTATATAAAATATATTATATATAAGCACTTATAGTATATAATATTATTATTAGTATATATTAAATTTATAGTTGATTTAAAAAAATTATTAAATATATAATATATTTTAAATATATATTAAATATGGGTGGGTCGGGTCGGGTCCGGCAGGTTTGTAATTTTATGACCCACAACCAACCCGACCCGCTATAAAAAAAAAAAAAAAAAAAATTTGTGACCCAACCCAACCCAACCCACCAAGCCTTAAAAATCGACCCAACCCGGCAGGTCGGGTTGAGTCGGGTCGGGTTTGGTGGGTTGGTGGGTTTTCTGCACACCCCTAATTAAGTTTGTATGTCAGCTAACGTGTACATAAACATGTGATGAAATTCAAAAGGAGGAAGACGTGTATGGATGAGAAAAAACAAGAGAAAAAAAATAAAAATAAGAAGAAAGTAAAATATGGCTGGTGAGGAAAATAGTATAATAAAAAATAATAAAATGTTGTAAAAAGAGTTGGCTTGGGCAGCGTGCTTTAGCCAAATTATGAAGCCACCATCTAGCCTTATTTTTGAATTTGCCTTTGTTGAAATAAAAAAATTAATTAGTATTTTAATTAAAGTAATAGTAGTTTAAGTGAATTGGTTAGATTAATTTTAAAATAACAAGTTTTATATAAATTTTATGTTTTTTTTAATATAAAAAGTAATAGGATATGAAATTATATATATATATATATATTATTCTTTTAGGAACTCCAAAACGGTTTGTCGAAATTAGCCGGTACCAAAATATTCCGTTTCACTAGAAAAACCAAAACAGTATTCATAACATTGATATATATGCTCTGTTCTTGCCGTAACACATAGTCTATAGCTAGTCAAGCTTGAGGTCCTTAAATTGCTTTCTTCTATAATTTTAAGGATTCTTTTCTTCAAAAACAATAAAATATAAAATACCACAAAAATATTCTATTTTTTCAACCTTTTTCTCATAAAAAAAAAAAAAAAAAAAGAGGAAAATTAATTAATAAATGTCAATACAACTAAATTCCAAATAAGTATCAAACACAATACTAAAAGTTATTTCTTTTCCTCCACTTACCAAGCAAAAAAATATGTATGGGATTTATATATGTTGTTAATGTGTGATCTAAACTTCTGATGATATCTATTTTTATTTCTATTACCTGTTTTTATTGGAAAACATAGTATTCTCGAATTTGTAACCTATTTACTTTTCGTTGTATTGTTGTGGTTGGTAATAGTGGGGTAACAACTATATTTTATATCAATTATATTCTGTTATATATCAAGAAATACATGATGGTCACACTATCTCTATTTTTTTTATATATAAATTTGATAACATTTAAACATTACTACTATTTTTAAATCTCTTTAATTATTTTTAAATCTCTTTAATTTGATAACATGACAATAAAAAAAATCTTTTGAAAATATTACTACTATATTTTTAAATCTCTTTAAATATTTTTGCGTGCATCGGTCGGATTAGCGACTAGTTATAAATTTAATGCAATCAATAAAAGCATTCTTTTTGTAAATTCATCCCTTTTATTTATTTTCCAAATAAAATAGACTTTTTCAATATTTTTTAAAAAATTTACGCAATATTTTCTTTTTGTGCTTAAAACAATGGAGGATGGGAGATATGAACCCAAGTTCTTCTCGTGAAGAGAATCAGACAATGTTACTCGACCACAAAATGTTAAGATTTCATTAACACATCATTTTGATTCCAATGAAGAAAAATTACTTATGCAACTTGAACCATGAAGATGCAAGAAAAAGAAAAAGGAAAAAAAAAAAAAAAAAAACTGCACATTGGCCAAACTCTGCCTCGATTACATGTTTATTTTCCAACTTGAGCCTAGTGAAACATAAAATTGACATAGTCAAATGGAGTAGTTCCAAAGAAGCTACTCAGGTTCATACTGTCTACTAAAAAAATAAACATATGTTCATATAGAACTTTTAGTTGTAACTTTCAAAACAAAATGAGAAGGAAGTTTCTTACCCAATCTAGAAGGGATACAAAGTTCTCATTTGGTCGATATTTCATGTTGTTCTTCCTTGCAACAATTTCCAATGCAACAACACCAAAACTATAAACGTCGGCTTTGTAGGTTAAATAGCCCCATAATGCATATTCTGGAGCCATGTAGCCTCTGCAAGACATAAACTTACTATGATATTTGGTTCACTAGTATGATCTTATGAACTTTTAAATCTAACAAGGTAAGAAAAACAAAAAAAATCTAACAAGGTAAGCATCAATCCATTTCAAACTACCAAATAGTCCAATCAATTGTTACACATTTAATAATGTAATTAATACAACCACCATATAAGTGCGTTTAGTCTTACTAAACTAGAAGGGATTATGTTTTCTAAGTGGCAAAGTGGATCATTTCTTGAGTACTAGAGAGATAACGTATTTTAATGGGAGTTTTTCTACCTCAGCAAATTCTTTTGACCCATTTTTAGCCCATTGTGAATCCACTATGTAGGATATAAATACCGTTGCTTCATATTAGGGTTTTTTATGTTGTTTAGAGAGAAAAACTGTACTACAGTATCTTGTAATATAGTAAAATCACTACAATTCTGTGGAAGTTCCTTTGTGTTTGATATATTTCTTTCTTTTTTCCGCCTCTCACAGATTTGCAAATTTGTGTACATTCCCAACATTCTATACTTGTTTTAGTGCAGATATTTTATTGCTGCCATATTCTGGAATACTTTTAGGACAGCAACCCAACATTACTGTCTTATAATATCATAATCTATTCAAAATACCTCATAATCAAGATATGCAAATGTGATGAAATAGAAAAGAGGGGAAAATAGACTACAAAAGGAAGCATAAAGGGGGCAAAATAAAGGCAGGTAGCTCACATTGTTCCAGCAATTCTGGTGCTAATGTGTGTGTTCTCCTCTTCGTCTAGCTTGGCTAAACCAAAGTCAGAGATCTTAGGGTTGAGGTCTTGGTCAAGTAACACATTAGTAGATTTAATGTCTCTATGAACAATTTTAATTGTTGATTCCTCATGCAAGAAACCTAGACCTCTCGCTATGCCAACACATATTTTCTGCCTTGTAGGCCAATCCAATTTTAACCGGCCATCCGTAGGACCTAAAATTGATGTTTAGAAACCATTAGTGCTTCACCCTCATTCTTCTATTATCAACATAAAATGCATGGACCAGCATGGTAAGGTATGAAAAACAAGCTTACCAAACAAAGCATGTGCAAGGCTATTGTTTTCCATGTACTCATATACCAACAATAGTTGTTTTCCTTCAATACAACATCCATACAATCTAACAAGATTAGGATGTTGTAAACCAGATATTATGCCTATTTCATTCACAAATTCACGGCTTCCTTGCTTTGATTTTGATGAAAGTTGCTTAACTGCAATTACAGTACCATCAAATAGAATACCCTGCATCAAGAATAGAAAAAATGCATTATTTAGCTTTGTATTTCATCTTATCTCTCTCTCCTAATGCCAGGGATCAATAAGGAGAATAAAAAGAAAGGATGGAAAAATAAATTCATTCTAGAATAGAAAAAGAGCTCGAATACCTTGTAAACTGATCCAAAACCACCTTCCCCAATCTTGTTGGCAGCATTGAAGTTATTAGTGGCAGCTTTTATTTGTCTATATGTAAAAAAACCAGTTTGCAGATCTAATCCTTTTAACTCTGTCAAAGGCATCAGACTAAGATGTCAGATTGCATCTTATAGTATAACAAGACCAATTTTTTACCAATTAAAAATGCATACCTATTGACTAGTTAGATGACTCTTAAAGAGGAGAAGAAAATTACATGCCTTTGGAAGGCACTACGTTGTAGTTGAACACACAAGCTGTAAGGGGGGAGAAAAAAGAAAAATATATGAACGGGTACATAAACCCCCCCCCTAAAAAAAAATTTTAATTTTGTCTTTTGCTTCTTTCTCAATCACAAGTACTTTATTGGGAATAAAAAAAAAAATAAAATAAAATAAAATAAAATAAAATAAAAAAAACCCTAGATGAAAAGGTGAAATATTCCATTAATTTATCATAGAATGGGAATAAAATAACATAAGCAATGATAATTTTTTTTTTTTTTCCCTAATGATTCCACAGGCTCATTATCATCAAAATTGGAACTCAATGACCCGAATCATCATGCATCATCCCAAATAAAAGTTCATATGCTCTAAGCCCTGAAATCATGCAGTTTCTTTTGAAGGTGTAATTTGAAATGCTGATCATCTAGGGACAGATAAAGAAAAAAATCATTTTCTATACAATGTTCCAACTTCTGGCTACATTTGGAGATAATGAATACAGTCCTTTCTAATATCCACATAAGATTTGCATAGATTACCATTTTCCTGTGATATCCTCCCTCCCAAACAGCCTTTCCACCAAAAAATGCGCAAAATCATAAAAATGAGGAGTAGTACCACAACTACAGCTCCGACCACAATGGATATCTTCATCTTGCCATCATCAGGGGGACTGAAATCTATAGAAAATAAAAATAACTAAGGACATTAATTTTAAGATTGCATTTTGAAATATATTTAGCACCATACAGAAAATCCAAAGCAGGATAGAAACAAATGGCTCAAAGAAAAATTGGCATAGCATGGTTATAAAATGATGAAGATGATGATAAAGTTTTTTTGTTGTCATCCATCTAAATGCACTTTAAAATGGTCTTCAGCCTTTTATCTAAATGCAGATACATATGGAGTCTTCTATCTAAATTCCTATGATTCCATAGTTCATCAATCTAATCTGAGTGTGGAAGAAATTGGACAACATCAAGATTCTTAATATCCAATACAATTACCAGCTTCCACAGAGATAGCTGATATGAGGGGACCATATATTCCTCTCTTTGAGGTAGCTGTTGTTCCTTTCCCAGCCCAATAAAAGCGAATCATCAAAATTTTGTTCGTTACATTTGCTTCAAATTCCTCGACAACTTCTTTATCAACCCCTTGTGCAGAATTTTTAATATCAAAATTTTTCAACACCAAGTTTTCCTGCAGAAAATTAATTCATTTAACTCCTCTACTGTAATATAGAGATAAAAATAAATTTGACAGAATACCTGAATATAAATATCAAATATCCGCCTTGCAACACTGGAAAAAGATCTATTGTCTCTGATCACTATCTCCGCAAAGTGAAGTTTCACTTTATAAGGTCCGTTTGCTAAGCAGCGGGCATAGTATGTGATTGAAAGAGGAGAAAGGCGTGCACTTGTGTATAGTTCAGACTCATTCATTCTGAGTATGGATACATTATTTGCTATATAGTCATTTGCGCTAGTGTTAATACCCCAAAATCTTCCAGAGCTACTGAAACCCCAATTCTCACTCACACGAACATATTTCGCTGCACCAGCTGGGTCAACATCCGCTTCATACTTAATGTTTCCAATTGAGGTTGCTTTCCCACCACAATTTATATGCACTGAATACCAATCTACATAGAAGCAGCACTAAATCAAATACAAGCAGACATGATAGAACAGCAATGAAATTTCCATTTTATTGTTAACTAATTTATGTATTTGCCTTTTACAAGATGAAATATTTAATTAAACTCTTTTTTTTCATTTTGGAAGGAAATTACAAAAGAGGAATGCCTGACTAGACAATTGAAGCGTATACCTCATCATAATTTGATTTGAATAGATATATTCATATATGATTACCTTTTGAACATGGAGATTGATCCAGGCACTCACGAAGTGTTCTTAATTAGTGAAGTAGATAAAGAATGTCAGTTATCCCAAATAAATTGAAAAAGAAAAAAAAGAAGTAGCGGTTCTTCGAAAAAGTTTACAAGTTTGAAGCTTACAACTTGTCCCTTCTAGAAAAGCTTTTGAAGAAATTTCTGATGCAAAGGAAAAATCAGTTAGTTTCTGAAAAGGTTATGAAGAGCAAAGTGTGTAAACCTCGAGAAGGCAGACTTACATGTTATCTGGACAGGTTGGTGCTGAGCGCTCTAACAAGTTATTGTAAGAAAGATCTATTTGGCTGTACAAAAAGCATGATTATTATATTGTACTTCGCTATAACTCCAGACAAGAACAACAAAGTACCTTTTAAGAGTATTTTGCTAAAATTGTTAAAACTTTAAACTATTCATGGTGAAAAGTGTTAATATATTGGTCCAAGAGACCAATATATTAGTTTAGAATTCTCTACTCTATAAACCATAAACCAGTTCAAGTCAACCACCTGAATTACCAAGTCTGAGAGCAGTGTCCAAGGTTATGTATATAGTATCATGGTAATAAACTAATAACTTTAAAAATATTTTTCTCTAGACTCACAAGTCAATGCAAAATTGAAGTAGAATTTAAGATGAAATCTCATACTATTTACTATCTCTGCTCATGATCCAGTCCGGAACAGACCCAGTGAGCAAGTTGCTTGTTAGACACCTATTTAGTAAAAAAAGAAAAAAAACAATATCACCAACTAAACAAATATAGCATGACTATGTTTGGCATCCTATAAAATTCAGTAACTTATTTGCTAAAAGGTGGGAAAGAAATATGTTAGCTATTGAGAAAGATCACCATTCACTGCTGAGCTACAAGGAGTTTTGTGTTGCTATGTAGTAAGTAGTCTGAGCTACATGTCCTATTGTAATGTTGTTAGTAAGCAAAATGGCCTTCTCATGTGCTGAGCATGTACCACTTAAGTTAGTTATTAGTGGACTGATTTGTTAAGTCTGTTATAGCTGTTAGTTATCTTGATTCTGGGTTAATGACTCTATGTATATAAACATAACTTCTATTCAATGATAATCAAGCAGAGCGTTTCATTTCATTGTGTTTCTCTCTTCGAAATTCAATGTTAGCTTATTACCAAAAAGAAAAAGTTTATTTGATGGGACAAAAAATGGATTTAAGCAAATATTTTGGCTAAACTAAGAGGATGCCAAACACACATAGTGTATATAAGCTCATAGTTGCACTAACTAATAAAGAAAAGAAAAAAAGTTATGTTTTCCGAAGACAATTGAACTAAAACAATATGGCTATGTGTTTTACCCTAATATAGTGCACCTTTTAACCTTTTCTAAAAGAAATGGAGAATGTTCTCGTTTTGGGCTTATACTTATACAGAGTGAAGTTCATTGCAGATTCACCCATGGATCTTGGCCAAAAGCCAAACCTTGCTACATATATGGTTATGCGATTTAGCTGCCTAATTGTTTATTTGAATTTACTCTACAATTGAACTAGGTTAAGGGTTTTGTTGTGAAGATTACAAGTATGTCAATTGTGTAAGACCACCAAAGTATGGAATAATTCCATCCAATCTGTTGAAACTGAGATCTCTGCAAGAAAAAACAAAGGGTTTATAACTATAAATCTGAACTGAATAAAGAAAAAAGTTATGACACAAAATGTCAACTACTTAAAAGAATGCAAGTTAAAATAAAGAACATAATAAATTATAAAAACTAATGAACTAATTGATTTAGAAACTCATTAATCAGTCGAGATAATTATGAGCTCTGATACCACCATCTCTCTCAAATAGTACCCATTTTAGCTTAAGTTTCTATTCTAATTTTTATTGAAATAAATATGTGCTCTAAGTTCTAGAAAATAAAGTATGACCCAATGTTTAAGCCTGTAAATTTCTATATATTAATATCTTGTTATTATATTTTAAGAGCACTGTAATTCAACTGACATCTCTTAACGTTTCCATACGAAACCATCCAGAGTTTAACTTCCCACTCTCCTATTATAATTATCAAATTGTTAAAAAAATGGTTTTTTGAGAAAACAATAATCTAGTTATATTACAAAAATAAAAAAAATCAAATATTCATATGTACATATCTACAATATATATGGAAATTCTTCTCCCACACTCCTTATACACTCATCATACACACTCTCTAGGTTAAGGATTTAACTTGATTATTGGGTTTTTCTGGATTTTATTTCTGGTTTTGTCTTTTATATATATATATATATATATTAATCACTGTTACTAATGTATGATTTGTTGGATTTTTCATTTTGGTTTCATTTATGATTGACCGTTGTCTATCCAATCATCTGAGGACTGCAGTACGCTCATTTTCCAGTTAGTGAAGAAAAAAATTAAGAAGGAAAAAAAAAAGGAGCACTACAAAGTTAAAAGTTGTGTCATGTCTGATATATATGTTGGAATTGGTCCAGAGATGATACAGCCCTTCAACATCCTGCAATGTAAATAAACTTCTTGTTAGCAAAACTGCTGTAAATTTTGTTAGCATTCTAATCCATAACAATTTTCAACAAAATAATGACTTACAATCTTTTCATGCCTTTCATGCTACTTAAGTTTGGAAATTTTGAACCCTCTCCCACTAAGTCACTGATCCTTCTACATAGAGTTGCACCATCAATAAGTGTTAGTGATCTTCAGCAAAACTCAAAAAAGAAAAAGAAAAAAAAAAAAACACTAATTTAAAAATCATATGGCATGAACGTATCCTAGAGATTAAGCATCTCATGAATTGTTTACTCTTTTTTCAAGAACTGTACGTTAACTTAAATGGCAGAACTCACAGCTCTGTTAAATTACTCAAGATAGAAATGCTAGAAGGAATTGGCCCCTCAAAACCAGTAGCTTGGATCTCTCTGTTAACAGCACATTTCAAATGGACTTAGATCACACCTGAAAGCTTTACTTTAAAGAGATTTAGATCAAAAATGAAAGAGAAAGCACATACAATCTTTGAAGCTGTTTCCAACTTTGAAAAAAGTCAGGCATTCTTCCAATGAAGTTGTTACTACTAATTCTACTGCATATGTGTCCCAAAATGGAAACAACATTGAACAAAATACAAACAGTAATAAGAATACTGCAATCACCAGAAGGACTAAAATTATTTTTCAAGTAAAACCAAAAAATGTAAAAATATTTTTTTATCCTCATATTCAGGGTCTATTTTCAATTTAGACCTCTTATATATATATATATATATATATAACAGTCATTTTGGTCTTTTAGATTTGAAACTCTTGAAGCCTAAAGCTCTAGCTTTTTAGAGTAGTTTGAAGCCTAAAACTTCAACCAAGTTTGTAGTCAAATTTTGTTCATGAAAATATACTTTCTAACATTGTATTACTACACATAAAAAAGAAAACAATGAAGCGATGGTGCTTTCTGGCAATTCAATGAGTTCAATGGCGGCTTATCAATTTCTTTGGGTTTGTTGTGTGTTTGGTTTGCAAGAAAGTGAAAGGAAATAAAAAGAAAACTTTAGTGTTTTTTCAAAATCATTTTTTTTTCTCTTAAAAAATAATCATTTCTTTTTTCTTTTCTTTTTTTACTTTTTTACTGATTTAGATTTTTTATTTATTGAGATGCTGACACAATTTTTTAATAGCAATTAAGTAATTATTATTATTCTTTATTTGTCATGAGTGTGTTCAGTTAGGAATACAAAAATCCTATGTTCCACTTTATGTTTAACCAATCATTGTATGGTATATGTTTGATTTTTTCCCTCCATTTAAACATAGGGTATTTTATAAGAAAAGAGAAAAGAGTATGTTTCAAATTGTAATTGGTGAAGGATAAACCCATAAAGTGGAACACAAAAATATCTTTTTCTGTTCTACTTTGTGCTCCGCTAACCTTCTGTCAGTATTTCATTGGTCTCGTTAGAGTCTTCTATTATTACTAAACTAACGAGAAGGACCAAAGTGACAACAATTTCAAAATAGGATCAAAATAACTGCCAAAAATTAAAATGAGGACCAAATTGAAAATAACCCTTAAATATACGGACCAAAAAGATACTTTCGCTGACTAAAAATAATTTCAACTACAAAAAAGGTTACAACCACTTACAGATCCGTTAATTTGATCAGATTAGTAAGAGTAACTGGCAACTTTCCTGTGAGATTGTTGCCACTAAGAATGCTGTGGTCGTCAAGAGGAAAGTTGAAATCATTTCATGTGTTAAGGTTTAAGCAAATTGATCAAATTTTATTTGAAAAAGTAACGAAATACTCACAGATGCTCCAAATTAACCAAATTTCCAAACTCATGGGGAACCATTCCAGAAAACATATTGCTCTGTAGGCTCCTGAGTATATAATATATTCTTAAATATTAAAGCCATATCTTTACTATCTATATTATAGGAGAGAAAGAAAGATACAATAAGAGCATACAGATGTTTAAGTGTGGTAATTTTTCCCAAGAAGCTTGGAATTGGTCCTGATAAATTGTTCACACTGATGGACCTGAAGCAAATTCAATTAATTCAATAAGAATGAGAATTTATAGCTAATCTTGGACACAAGCTGAGAAGTCACTTACAGAGATTCCAACTGTATAAAAGCCCATTCACTGGGTATGTTACCACTAAGGTAGTTATGACCGAGTTTACTACAATCAAGTGGAAATGGTGGAATTAGAAGCTTAAATCAATTTCGGAAGCTATAGTTAGTAAAACAAATAATGGTTACTCTTCTTACAGGGACTTCAGGTAAGGTAGCTTCACCAGAGCTCGCGGAAGCACACCGGCAAGATCCTGTGCTTCAAAGAACCTGTCTGACAAGGATATTTATAGAAGAATATTTACATGTAATTTGAATTGTTGAGAGAGAGAGAAAGAGAGAAAGAGATTAAAAAATTTATAAAATCTCCATGTATCTATACAGTCTGAAACCCTAAATGGGCTCAGTTGAAAATGCCAAGAGTTGTTAATGCCAATTCAACTATATAAGACTCTTGATAACTACAAATGAAGACTAATATTAAAGATATTGAAATGTGCTAAATAACATATGGAATATATTAATATCTCCCCTGAAACTTATAGAGGGTGGAGGAAGCTATCTTAAGTTGAAGGTGATAGTATTTCAGGTTGAAGATGAAATGTCAAAGCTGTCAATGGATAAGACATGGCATTCTTGAAGAGTACAAGGAGTATGGAATCGTCGAAGGAGAAAGTACCCTATACATCCAAGGTTTATCGCTTAATAAGTGAAACAATAATATGCCCTCAAGAGTTCTTGTAAATATTAAAAGACTTATAACTTAACCAGTTTTTTCCTTTTAATGTTCTCAATAAAAAATTTAAAAAAAAATCAATGTTCAAGTTCGCCCGCCCCATTAACTTATAACTATCAAATCAAGGGAAAAATAAAATCTTCATAGACGGTCTTAAACAATTGTGATTGTCAAATAAAAGTTCTTGCCTATATAACTTTCAAAATATCAATTAATAAATTATGTTTAATTTTTGAATGTCAAGTATATATACGCACTATGAAGTTTGCTCTTTTGGTTGATTAACAAATCTAATTCATCTACCACGAAGTTAATATTGTTACAGATGGTCTAGTCAGAGAGGAACGAATTGTAAAGAAGAAGACTTCAAGAATGCATGCAGTGTCCATCTTTTGCATCAAACCCTTATATAGGATCTTTTGCAAACAAGCACTCCCAGAGATCTAGTGCTCTCTAAAATCTTTTGAAACTAGGCATCCAATAATGGTGCCAATTTTGAAATTTGCTGACTAAATAAATAAAACTTCTTCTATTTTCACCTTTAAAAAAAAAATTTAATTCATCCAAAATAAATAATTAATCTATCAATGTGGTAGCAAAATGAAAGTTTACATACAATCCAACGACGTGGCATACACTATTAGGGTATGAGCAATTGCAGATGAGAGAATTGTTGTACAGTGGCCTTGAATCCAATTTTGATAAAGGCGTAAACCAACTTGACTCATTTATGCATGGGTCCACATTGACATTCCAATCTTTCTTTCCCAATTGTGTAGCTATTTCACCAAGGGCTTTCACTACATGATAAATCAAACTTAATTAAATTTTCTTTTTCTTTTTTTCGCCTTAGATTTATTTTTTCAAGCCTAGTAATAGAGTTAGTATAATTATTGCTATGCTTAAGCTATTTATTGATAATTTAAGCTGATTATAAACATATATTTCAAACAAGTAACCAATAAAAATAAAAATAATCAATATATAATCATTAATATATGAAGTTAAAAGGATTAATCTAAATATAAGACATTTGAATTTAAACAACTTATCCAAATACTTAAAATTAAAATTAAAAAATAAATTAACTTAAAAGTACTAGAAATATGATCATATACTTGAAAGTTTAAAAATGTTTTATGTAGGCCTTGATTTTTTAAAAAGATAATGTATTTTTACTTTTTATTTTTAATTAACTTAAAAAGTATCAATATTTATTCTCTCCCTCTTTTATATTTCATTTTGAATTATCAAAAGGTGAGTTAATTGCAAAAGACCTTAAAAATATATATAGCATTGTAAAAGAATTACTTAGGGTTTTTTTTTTTTTTCTTGAAAAGAAAAATCAACATATAAAATTTGACACATTGGTTAGGAGATACTGTGACAATATGTCACAATTCTAAGGTTATATATAAGATTTTTTTTTTCCTTCGAGTTAAAAATTATTTTGTATATATCTCCTTCAAGTACTTCAATACACTTCTGAATGTATAGATGTCCATTTCCACCAGTTTGAATGAATTTGAAGTTATGAAGTAGAAATATACAGAATTATATATATATATATATATATATATATATATAGAAAGCAGAGGAAATTAAAGAAGTCCTCACCTTCATCACGAAGAGTATGCTCTGGCCCTGCTTGTGCTGCCATGCACTTAACTAACAAGAACACTATAAACCTAATAATGTACGGAAGAAGCCTTGCCATCATCATCTCTACTCCACTGACTTGTACTTCATGAACTCTCCTTGCAAAGTGCAGAATATCTGATTTACCATATATAGAATATCATCATATTATTGATAAATGTTAAAGGGACCCTTCATTCTAAAGAGTAGGGCCATTAATATTCAATATTTTTTTTTTGTTTTGTTTTGTTTGTGTTTTTCAACCTTCAATAGTGAACTACGTGTCTGCCGTTTTTTCAAAAAAAAAAAAATAGTGAACTACGTGTCTACGTCCCATCAGAAGACTCCTTTAAATTAGAAAATCTACGAAAAGCTAACATATGTGATCTAGAAAAATCATGTCACTTTTTTTCGTTTAGCTTTCAACATTTCTTTTTTGTCCTATCCATTTGTCATGAGTTTTTTTTTTTTTTTTTCATGAGTTTTTTCGTTTAGCATTTAATTCATTTTGTCTATATAATGCTGCTTCTTTAAAATCTTAATTTTTTAAGTATAAGTATATTTTAGCTCAATTTCGATAAAAAAATAATATTTAAAAAAAAAACCCAAATATGCATATGGAAACGGACATTTAATTTTAACATTTAAACCGTAGAAGTCTTTAAATTGATTTTTTTTTTTTCAATGTTTTTCAATTTTTACAATATGTAGTTTTTTTTTTTTTTTTTTTTTTTTTGAGAAGCTTACAATATGAGGTTGATTTAGCTAGAATTATATGGTAACGTCGGCTACAACTAGCGGACTAGACTTGTCAATTATTGTTCCACTTTGTAATCCTATTTCTCACTCGGTTTCAGACTTTATTTTAGTTTGTCGGTCATGCAAGTCTGAAAACAAGTTGCAAACTAGAAGACTTTTTTTTTCTCTTGACTTTGACTGTACGGGCTTTCTCTTGCTGCGGGAAGTAGAATATAGAGCCGTAGTATTTCTAAATTATGAAATATATATGGTATGGTGTATTTAGGGTTTGTACGCACCCCTATTGCATCCTCTCTCTATGTTATTTTGAAAATTTATACTCATCACTAACCCTAAATATAGGTATATTATCACAACAACAACAAAATCTTAGTTTTAAAATTTTGAAATCGGTTATGAATTTTCAAAAAATTAATTAAGGTCGTCCACATATATTTATTTTCTATATTTTATTCTTTCTAAAATCATACAATTTATTACGTTTTTAATTGACTCGTCTTTTTTTATTACTTCTACCAATGTGGTTTTCGTTCTTCTAACGTAAACTCATGTGGTTTTGTGTGTGTGCATGCTACTTGATGTATTCTTCTTTTCTTTTTTTTTTGTATTATTGTTGGTTTGAATATTATGGTACTATTTGCACAACACATGTGTTCGCTCATTGTTCTTATATAGGACTTTTCATGAATTTTCTTGAACTATTGTTGGAACATGCATGCATAATGAGAGATAAATGATTTAGAGCCAGTTCATTACGATTGTGTTCGTTACAGTGAGAATGAATTCTATTACGCTTTGTTTGTTTCGTTGAAAAACCTTCTGTAAATATAGTTTTCCACATTTTCTAATATTTGGTAGCATACAAAAAAAAAAGAAAAAGAAAAAAGAAAACAACAACAACAACAACTAGTCACTGGAAAACTATCTTTGGTCAACGGAAAACCCTAATAAAAATAAGACTTATTTTCTATGGGTTGTTTTCCAAAAACTTATTTTGGAAAACAATCTCTCTCTCACACGTTGCATCTCTTATAAATATTATCTTCATCTGTAGCCATGGGGAACATAATTTTTTGGCGCCTTCTCTCTCCCATGGTAAGCTTTCTCACTCTTCTCTCTTCCCTTTACTTTTTCTCTCCTCACACCCTAACTGTCAAAATTTTAGTATGAAAACCAAATTCATTCTTGGTTTTTTATTTATGATTACATTAGTTGATTTACATAATACACCCGCTTTAAATTATACATGAATTATTTTAAAAAAAATTGCATATCAAACATCAAAAAACATTCTCAAACTCATTTTCAAGGTCATTGACAAACACTGAAAAATGAGACAATTTTCTAGAAAATGCTCTTTGGAAAATGAACAATTTTCTAGAAAACGTTAATGCTGAAACAAACAGAGCGTTAGAAAGCATTCCAACAGAATGCATTTCCCAAAATGTATTACAATAGAAAACATTTGCTGAAAATCTTTTTTTTTTTTTTTTTTTTTTTTTTTTTTTTTTTTTTTTTAAAAAAACGTGTTAGATATTATGCTTAAATTCTTATTGAAAAGAAGTTACACTACAAGAAAATGTATTTTTAGTGACGAAAAAATTCGTCACTAAAAGTCCAGTTTTTCGTCACTAAGAACCTTTAGTGACGAAATTGGACTTTTAGTGACGAAATTCGTTTCGTCACTGTAGCCCCGTCGCTAAAAGTCCTGGCGACTTTTAGCGACGAAAAATTTCGTCACTAAAAGTCCAATTGGGTAAAAAAAAAAAAAAACATTTTAGCGACGAAAACGTTTCGTCGCTAAATGTTTTCCTCGCTAAAAATTAACAGTATTTAGTGACGAAAATATTTCGTCACTAAAACCATTTCAGTTTATTAAATCATATTTAGTGACGAAATATTTCGTCACTAAAACTATTTTTGGGTACATATAGTGACAAAAATATTCATCACTAAAACTATTTTTAAAAAAATCCATGCACATATAGCGACGAAAATTTTCGTCACTAAAACCATTTCTTACAAAATTCCTCTGCATTTAGTGACGAAATATTTCGTCACTAAAACAATTTTTTGTTGCTATATTTGTGACGAAAAAATTCGTCACTAAAACTTATTTTCTGTTTTTATTATTTTCATGACGTTGATATTAACCTGTAACCTGTCATTACATTATTAAAACTTCACATTTGATTAACACATTTATTTCAACAACACGTTTATAAAAAATCGATCCATACATTCTACAAGTTAAAATTAAAACAAGTATCCAATTCAAAATCCTTCCATACAATAATTGTTTGCAACACATACAATAACTTAAGATGTTTTATAACAATACAAAAAATTGTAGCATAATATAATTAGAACCAACGGAAGATGTCCTCATATGTCTTCAAATAATGCCAAAAGTAAATCCCCTAAAGCCACCAATAAGAAATCTGCACAAATATAAAAACACTACTACATTAAAATCGTAAAGTAAAAACATTAACTATGTTATAAGAAACATTTTTAACAATGAATTAAGAGTAGCCACACCAATGAATTAAAATCACAACTCCTAATGTATAAGTTGTAGAAAGCAAATATAGATTTTCAAGTGTAATATAATACAATTAGTTTCAAATAATGCATCAAAAAAAGTAGTCACAAGTATAGAGTGTGGGTCAATTGCTAAAATTAAGTACTAACCAAAAAATGTTTTAACTTGAAGTTCAACCACCACCATAGGTAAGAGCGTTATCATAACTCTTGCACCTCAAAAAGTTAAGAATGCTACTTTAGTAAAATAAGGACAACTCATGCATAACGTACTCTAACATCTAAGTCTATAAGCTACTTAGATAAAGTTCTATCTCGTTCATGAATGCACAAGTCTATATTAATACTTAAACAAATATACATTGCACACAAAATATACACTCCCAATATGAATTAAACCATCTTATAACACCATGCAAGCCACCCGATTGCTCTAACACAACAACCCAATATAAAACCAATCACAAACATCACAAGTATAGAGTATTTACAAGTATTGAAATCAATTAAAGTACTATTCATCGCATCTAAACAAGCATAGTCATTTACATTTGCATGAAAAACACCCCCAATATTAGTTTAAACTACCTTATAACACCATGCAAGCTACCCGCTTGCTTCAATACAACATACCACCACAAATCCAATTTCCAACATCACAAGTATAAAGTTTTACAAGTGTTTAATTAGAATTTACTTACTTTGCTCAAGCGAAGTTTACAACTTTTAGAAAAAATCCAAAGTTAACTTGTGTTCTTCAACTTTTAGTTTACTAAGAAATGGATAACCCACCAAAAAAAATATCCCAACCAAAATTAGCTCAATACTTAAGTTTAAGCACAGACAAAACCAAGTGAATCTCTTGAATTTGATCCTCAAATCCAAATGCAATCTAACAAATACAACTAATTAGTAATAGTTCACATTATACCTGAGTTTATCATTCTCTTTATTAAATCCACATTATACCTGAATGCTCTGGTCAAACTTGACCAGCTTTGACCCAGTTGCGAGGGAGCCCATGATGGATTAACATTGCTAGTTAACTGCACATACATTAGAATATACAAGCTGTCATCATCATTATCATACATTAAGATATATTCATTGAACTCATTCCCCACATTCAGTTATAGCTTGCTAGCTATTTGAAAAGCATGAATCCAATTAGAATTTGAAATCTACTATGTCATTCAATAAGAATAAAAATTCAAATCAAATTCTTAAAAAAAATAAAAAGAAGAAGAAGAAGAAGAGCATTTATACTTCCATAACACCATATTTATGACCCAATGTCACCAAGACATGGAAACCAAAGTGAACTAGTACCATTGCAACTGTTTAAGTCATAGGCATGGTAGATTTACCACATAATTATTTTATATCAAGGTATAATCTACAAGCACATGGCACTTTTAGTGTAATCCTTACATATACAAATAAAATAGCTTTAAGATTAACAATCTAATCAAATTTAACCAGAAAATAAGTTAAGGTAAGATGTCACCCATGATTTACAAGCTAAGGTACATAACTTTAGTATAAACCTTATACAGCAAACAATAATTCCAAGAACACAACAACAGATAGTAACTTATGATCAATAATTATCAATTAAAAAAAAAAAAAAAAAAAGAGAAATGTTTGATAAGGTTGTGATGAGAAATGAGACGTACAGATCGGTAATCAACTCACCACCCACCACCCACTGTAATCATCTCTTTGTTATTTTTTTTCTTCAATGTCAAATTGCCAATGTCACAGACTCACAATAGCTATCATGTGAGTTGAAATTCATATTTCAACTCAAAATTCCAACATCGAAAAATGAAATCCACCATATCCATAACCAACAAAATCCTAAAACAATAAAGCAAAATCAAGCAAAGCATTAAACTACCTTGATTTGGACCAAGCCATGCTCAAAAAGAAGTCACACCCAACATTTCTTTCTCACTCAGATTCTCAGAACATACAAGACACAACATATAAACAAGCATTTGTAGCTCAAATTAGGCAATTAAACAAACCAACCCCTTTACTATACAATCATGAACTTAAAAGAAGAAACAACACAATAATCTCAAACTTTTATGCACAACCCCAATAAACAAAAGACCTTTCATAACTTGTGTTCTTCACCTTGTTCCTCACAATTTCTTCAGCCACAAAGAAGAGAGAGCTGGAGATAAAAGAAAAAAATAAAATAAAATTAATGCAGCGTATTCCACTAATGAACCTCTATCATTAAACTAACCTGTTATAATTTCTAGCATCCATAATTACTAAAGAAAAAGAAATGGCATCATTACAATAAATATATGAATCAGATATACTAAACTATAAAGGCTGATCTACATTGCAAAACAAATGATTTAGCTTCAAGTCAAAATATTAGAAACTGATTATATTCACGATACACTCCCAAATAATAATGTAAAAAATAAAATAAATAAAAATCCCAACAAGAAGATACATAAACCACAAAAAAGAACCAAATTAAACACTTCACATGATCTGGTTCAGCAGAAATTGCAAATTAAACCAAGTTTAAAAAAAATATATATAAATTAACAAAACATAAATGAAGTCATAGAAACCAATCAACTAGGACCAACCTAACCCATAGTCCAAAAAAAAAAAAAACTCTCAAATTACAAAACTAGGCACAAATCACAAAAACAGCAACTACTGCTAATCCATAGTCCAAAACAACAAAAGCAACTCAAAAAGGCACTAACCCATTTCTTAATTCACCACAAACTAACATTCAAACACACCCACAACTCAAAATTTAGCAAGCCTTGCCTCCATCATGATTTCACCTCCATTTATAAAGCATGTAGGAAATTATAGCACAAAGCTGGAGAAAACCAAAAATCAAGCAAACCCATTTCTCAACCATATAAAAAAAAAAAAAAAATCCCATAAAAATCACAGCCATCTCATTGAAACCAACAGCCTAAAACCAATCAAATTGAAAATGAGATCAAATACCCATCTCATTGAAACCAACAGCCATCTCATTGAAACTAACAGCCTAAACTTTTACATCTTTGCTATCATGCTTGGATATTAGTAATACACTCAGTAACAATAAATAACAACAAACATAACATTTACTCCATGAATTTGGAGAGACAAAAACCATATTTGATTGTTGACAGACCAAATTTAAAATCTATAAGAACAAAAAGATAATAAAAATAAATAAATAAATAAAAGATCTCAAAGTTTCTATCTCACCGTCGCTGGTGCGAAGGGGAGGCGAAGCGTCGCCGGCGCGAAGGGGAGGCAAAGCGTCGTTGGAGAGGAGGAAATCGAAGCGTCACCGAAGGCGAAGCGTCGCCGGAGGAAGAAAAGCGTCGCCGATGTGAAGAAAAGCTCGAAGCGTCACCGATGCAGAGAGATTGAAGCTTGAAGTGTCGCCAATGCGGAGAGATTGAAGCTCGAAACGTCGCCGATGCGGAGAGATGCAGAAGCCGAAGCGTCGTTGCCGATGCGGAAGCCGAAGCGTCGCCGCCGATGCGGAAGCCGAAGCGTCGCCGCCGATGCAGAAGCCGAAGCGTCGCCGCCGATGCGGAAGCCGAAGCGTCGCCGACGATGCGAAATCCGAAGCGTCGCCGATGCGGAAGCCAAAGCGTCGCCGATGCAGAAGCCGAAGCGTCGCCGTCGATGCAGAAGCCGAAGCGTCGCCGCCGATGCGGAAGCTGAAGCGTCGCTGCCGATGCGGAAGCCGAAGCGTCGCCGAAGAAGGCAACACTTATCAGCGACGGTTCATCGGTGTATCGGTTTGGGTTTCTCTTTTTTTGACCGAAAACTCCAGTGGGTGTTGTTTTTTGTTTTGCTGAGTGGGTGAATGCTTAGTGACTTTGTTTGGGAGTATTTATAGTGGGCAATAGCGACGACAATATTTCGTTGCTATTGCCCACTTCTAGTGACGAATTTTTGTTTCGTCACAAAAGGCCTAGAATTTGTTACACTTTTAGTGACGAATTTTATTTTCATCACTAAAGAAACCATATTTTGTTAAGATTTTTAGCGACGAAATTCAAATTTCGTCGCTGTTGCATACTTTTAGTGACGAATTGTGATTTCGTCACTAAAAACATATAAGTGCAAAACTATTAGTATTTTTAGTGACGAATATTTTTCGTCGCTAATACTACCTTATAGTGACGAAAGGATTTTCGTCACTAATACTATCCACAACAATACCTATAGTGACGAAATATTTCGTCACTAAAAATTTTAACTTTTAGTGATGAAATATTTTGTCACTATAGATTAATTAAACTTGCGCCAAAATTTCCCTCCACTGGCGCCCAATTTTCAGATCACAATAGCGACGAAATTTATTTTTCGTCGCTAAATGTTATAATTTTTTTCACTTTTAGTGACGAAATTCATATTTCGTCACTAAAGCTGTATTTTTAGCGACGAAAAATATTTCCTCACTAATTTTCGTCGCTAAAAATACATTTTGTTGTAGTGTTATACTAAATGAAACTGCGTTTAATTTGGAAAAAAAAATGTATAATACACATGCACTTTATTAGGATGATTATAGTAACAAAAAGGTAATGATTTTTAATAAATAAATTGTATCCATAAAGGCTGACATACATTGTAATTGACATCCTTTACATAAAATCCCGAAAATAAAGGTTTGTGTAGGGACCGGATTTAGGAAGGTTTCCCAACAATACATTTTTAGAAAGTGGGTCGAAGGGTTAGGCCCTAACAGACTAACAACGGAGCACAAGCCACCTTTTTCCATTGAAGGCGAGTGAGCCCAACTTACAACTAAGTGTAGCTCCTCAGCCCTCGTCCGAGGAGGTTCCCCCCTGAAACTGACATGACCTTCGAGTCATTCTATGTCCTTCTAGTGAATAATCAAAAATCCCCCCCCCCCTCCTTACTGCTTTGCTCGTCTTTCTTATATAGTTCTCTCCCTCCTATCCCCTTCTTCCTTCTGTTGATCATCCATTGGCCTTCCCTCTGACCGTCCGTCCCATCAGAGGCCTCATCCGTACTCGAGTGGCTCACAATAATCAATGTTACCCTATCAAAGGGTTACATCCCCATTAATGCAGCCAGGGGGGTTAGATGAGCGAATTCAATGCAGAGGTGACAGCTCGCCTAAGGCTTGCTCCTTCGCCATGCTCCCGGCGCCGACGTGTGGCACTGGACCCTCTCCTCCTCTGATATTCAAGAAGTTCCCTCTTTGGTGGGGCGGTGCTCGTGTTCTTCCGAGGTCTCGGACGCCCGAGGACAGGGTCATCCTCGGATATGTTCCTCGGGGATCGGTCCTCGCGCTTTCATCCTCGGACCCCTCATGCATCCTCGGCATAGGCCCTTGGTCCCGGCTTGGAGTGGGCCAAGGGTACCTGATTTTCTGGCCCCACAATAGCCCCTCAAAATCTTGCTGCACGCATCCTCGGGCGGGGAGAAGGATTTTGACATCCTCTGGCCTGCTCCGTGCCCAGTCGAGCCTTACGCCCCCTGTCAGCATTGGGGTCTATTCATCTGCCCAAGGCGCGTTGCTGACGTTCCGGAGCGCGCAACGTGCCCATCATTAAATTCAGGCGGCTCTGTGCTCCTCACGTCTAACGAGGCGTTACCAATCCAACGGTGGAGGTTTGTCTCACATTTATGGGCGGGAAAACCCGCATGGGGAAAACCCGCATGGCTCTTCGATTTGGGGTATAAATACCCAAACGAACCGCTTCTTCCTGTTCCTTATTTGCAATCAAGAATTCTCGCGCGTCCTTCCTGAGTTCAGCCACACTCTCACTTACATCTCCAGCACAAAAAGCCTGTCCGAGGAGCTCCTCCTCTTTCCAGTAAGTCACTCTATCCCTCTCTGAACTCTCTTACTTTTTACCCCTTCTTCTCCTTCACCTGTTCTTTCTTAGTTCCTTTAGGCGTCAACTGGGATGGGTAGGTTTAAGAAATACGTCTACACTGAGGAGGCGATGGAGAAATTCATCGCCGACTATAGAATTCCCGGCAATGCAGGTCTGAGATATTGTGAGGATGGGGATTAGCTCTTACAAAGACAAGAGGGCGAAGTGGTAATTCCCATTGTCGCCTTCCTCGAAGAGGGGATGAGGATCCCCATAAGGCCGGTGATGAGGAACTACCTCACGCACTTCCGGTTAGCCCCTACCCAGTGTGGAATAAACGTCTTTAGGATTTTGAGCTGTGCGGACGCCCTGAACGAGAAGATGGGGCTAAGGTTGACCCACCATGACGTGAACTGGTGCTACAACCTTCAGCTCCTTAAAGGCAAGTCTTATTACCTAAAGACGAGGGATGACAGGGTGCGGCTCATCTAGTGCCTCCCTGAGTCCAGCAAGGGGCTAAACGAGGATTTCCTCATCGTGTCAGGGGAGTGGCATGATGGCCTTCACTGCCCAACAACGGAGGGAATACCAAGTGGGGCAGTGGGAGTAGAAGGGGTTTCAAGTTCTCTTGCCTCTTTTCTTCCCCCCCCCCCCCTTTTTTTTTTTACTAATGTGGTGGTGTTTCCCCTTGCAGACCCGCACGCTTTCGAGCGCCACTTCCACCTGGTCAACCGGAAGACTTGCAGAAGGTGTTGAGGGCGTCGGTTTATATAAACGAGGACAAAAATCAAGTTAGGGCCGCCTACAAAATCTGGGGTATACTCTTGTCCAGAAATCATTCCCGGTTCCGAAGCACGTGATCCGAGCCAACGATCCTCGGCTCAGAAAATTACTGTGACCAAGGAGGATTTTAGTTCCCGAGGAGCCCTCCGAACCAGAAGTTGTTACTGTAGCCGTCCCTTCTTCTTCCCAAGTATTCGCCGAGGCTGCCGAGAGGCTCCAGAGAGGGAGAGGACGCGTTCGACGTTTCGCCCAGCTTGATCATCCGAGGACCCTCCCGGGACTTGGGCGACCCTTTTTGACCGAAGCAGACCTCCTTCTTAGAAGCCCCTCCTCAGCCAACATGGTTACAAGAGGAAACCCCACACCAGTTTGTTGGACCTGATCGAAGGCCAACCGGGAAAGTCCAACAAAAGGTTCTTGCCACGCAACTTCTATGGACACTTTGTTGTAATGGGAGTTTAATTTCCCTTTTATTTATTTTAGTTGCTTATTTTTTACACGCTGCCTGTTCCTCTCTTTTCTTTTATTTGCATGGTTTTAGCTTGAATTATATGTCGGCCAATTGGTCAGTAACAATGATAAGGGGAAAGAATGTATGCGTGGGCAGTCCCCTTACGTCCCAAGGGTCAGGTAGGGTTTTGATCCTTTCCTAACTTAGGATATGCGGAAGTAATTAGTTTTCCCATAGGCTTGAGTCGAGGACCATGCAATGCCTTATTCTGTCTAACACTTAGGATATTTTGAAGTAGTTAGTTTCCTCATAGGCTTGAGTCCGAGAACCATGCAATGCCTTGGTTCTGTCTAACACTTAGGATATTTTGAAGTAGTTAGTTTCCCCATAGGCTTGAGTCTGAGGACCATGCAATGCCTTGGTTCTGTCTAACACTTCCATTCTTCTGTGAGTATCTAGTTTTCCCATAGGTTTGAGTCCGAGGACCATGCAATACCTTGGTTCTGTCTAGTACCCAGGTATAGCCGAGTGGTTAGTTTCCCCATAGGCTTGATTCCGAGGACCATGCAATGCCTTGGTTCTGTCTAACACTTCCATTCTTCTTAAGTATCTAGTTTCCCCATAGGTTTGAGTCCGAGAACCATGCAATACCTTGGTTCTTCTAGTACCCAGGTATAGCCGAGTGATTAGTTTCCCCAAGGCTTGAGTCGAGGACCATGCAATGCCTTGGTTCTGTCTAACACTTCCATTCTTCTGTAAGTATCTAGTTTCCCATAAGTTTGAGTCGAGGACCATGCAATACCTTGGTTCTGTCTAGTACCCAGGTATAGCCGAGTGGTTAGTTTCCCCATAGGCTTGAGTCCGAGGACCATGCAATGCCTTGGTTCTGTCTAACACTTCCATTCTTCTGTAAGTATCTAGTTTCCCCATAGGTTTGAGTCCGAGGACCATGCAATACCTTGGTTCTGTCTAGTACCCAGGTATAGCCGAGTGGTTAGTTTCCTCATAGGCTTGAGTTCGAGGACCATGCAATGCCTTGGTTCTGCCTAACACTTCCATTCTTCTGTAGGAAGGGGTTTGTCCTTGGACTGTTTTACTAGAGATGGTTCCTCCTCGGGTCGGATTATTAACTCTGCGGTGCTTTGGGCAGGGGTGGTTCGGACTTTGATCTTACATGTGGCATTGACCTCGTCTTCAATTCAAGTTCCCATCTTCCTCATTTACGAGGCGCCCCTTGGCCGTTCGTGCTCCGCGCTTGACGCTTCGATGCGTGAGACACGCCTTCATTAATATCCTCGTGAATTCTACAAATCTAGCGGTCTACGGTCTCCTTGGGATTTGGTACCCTCGTGATTAGTACTGCTAATAATTCTCTTTTCGAACTTTGTGTGGATTAATTTCCACCAGTCTTCAACCTCTATATAAGACTTTCTGGGGGAAAAGTTTCTCCGCACTCCATGAACTTCCCAACACAGCTAGAAACACGTCCTTTCAGCTCCTCGAGCCCCTTCAATAACCCTGCCAGGATTGTGACCAGAGTTGGAAGAGATGGGGCGGCCCTAGGCGGGGGTGAGGACACACAGGCCAAATGCCTTACCATCCCGGCTAAGAGTCGTTGTAACCGCAACCCCCACTAGGCTTTCGGCGCGGTAGAGTCTAGGCGTAACCCTGATAGTGCCATGCACGGTGGCCAGGAGGGATGCCCCTGAAGTACCTAACGCTCCTCCCCGGGGTGCACCCCTGCCGGAGGAGACGCGCAAAATCACGTCATGGCTGGTGCTCGAGTGTTGCCATCTCCAACAGCCAACGCTCGTGAGGATTGGAGAGAATCAAGGGAACATCATGAGGGAGGGCGTCCCGGTGCCCCTACGTCAGCTCCTCTCTTTGTTCCAGCTCCGCCGCACCGGACAAGGAGTTGTTGGTGGCCTTGGAGCATACTAGCCTCAGCCCCATTCCCTCTAGCTAGTTTTAGAACAGGTCCACCTGGGCCTCTGTTTGTAGAATTAGCTTGTAGAATTAGTTTTAAAACACGCCTGCCTGAGCCTCTGTTTGTATCCTGTACTTTTCTGTTTAATAAAATAATATGAAGTTCCTTTTCTTTTCTGTTGAATCTTCTATTTTGGACCTTCTACTTTTCTGCAATGTTTGTTTTTTTTTTTTTTTTGGTTTGATGCGTCGCCACCAACCTTCCGTAAAATGACTACTTAGGAACGATCGCCCGTTGCGCCTGCCAATGCACTAATCCTCCCCACAGACGGCGCTAATTATAGGGACCAGATTTAGGAAGGTTCCCCAACAATACATTTTTAGAGAGTGGGTCGAAGGGTTAGGCCCTAACAGACTAACAACGGAGCACAAGCCACTTTTTTCCATTTAAGGCGAGTGAGCCCAACTTACAACTAAGGGTAGCTCCTCAGCCCTCGTTCGAGGAGGTTCCCCCCTGAAACTGACATGACCTCCGAGTCATTCTATGTCCTTCTAGTGAATAATCAAAAATCCCCCCCTCCTTACTGCTTTGCTCGCCTTTCTTATATAGTTCTCTCCCTCCTATCCCCTTCTTCCTTCTGTTGATCATCCATTGGTCTTCCCTCTGACCATCCGTCCCATCAAAGGCCTCATCCGTACTCGAGTGGCTCACAATAATCAATGTTACCCTGTCAAGGGGTTACATCCCCATTAATGCGGCCAGGGGGGTTAGATGAGCGCATTCAATGTAGATGTGACAGCTCGCCTAAGGCTTGCTCCTTCGCCGTGCTCCCGGCACCGAGGCGTGGCACTGGACCCTCTCCTCCTCGGATATTCAAGAAGTTCCCTCTTTGGTGGGGCGGTGCTCGTGTTCTTCCGAGGTCTCGGACGCCCGAGGACAGGGTCATCCTCGGATATGTTCCTCTGGGGGTCGGTCCTTGCGCTTTCATCCTCAGACCCCTCATGCATCGTCGGCTTAGGCCCTTGGGTCCGGCTTGGAGTGGGCCAAGGCTACCTGATTTTCTGGCCCCACAATTTGTAATATATCTATTTAAATACAATCACCACTAATTATAAGTATAATAAAAGTGAAATACATCGTGTCATCAGTGAAATTACAAAGGTGCAACCATAACAAAAACATATAATAACCATAACCATAACAAAAACATACAAAGGTGCAACCATAACAAACCTTAACCATAACAAAAACATACAAAGGTGCAACAACCAAAAAAAAATCTATGCCCAAAAAAAGCAATAATTTTTATTTTTAATCAAATAAAAATTAAGTGAAGAAAAAATAAATTAAAAAGAAAAAACATACCCCCTAGACCATTTCTCCAATCTCTCTAATAAATTCTACAATTTATTTGCTACAATTTTCACACTTCCATAATTCAAAAAATATCTACCACCCTTTTCACAAAATTCAAGAAAAATGTTTCGCCTAATTCGCAATTTCTATTATCCCTCTACAAAATCTGTGAAAACTCAAATAACGATATGCACAATGCAAATGATCTTGAGTCTGTGATTTATGCAACAACAAGATCGAGGATGCCCATATAAACTATTATTGTGGTGGTGTCAGAACACACACACAGAGGAAAACATAGAAGAGGAAGAAAATTGAAAGAAAGGGGAAAGAAAAAATAAATAAAAATAGACTTAATTTTGCTAAAGTAGAAACAAATTGCATAATTAGAATCCTCGTTCTTTTTTATTATGATCTCAACTTTAGAAAATACAATTTGTAAAATGTATTCTACGTAAAATGCATATATCTTATTTTAGAAGCTCAATCATAAATGATACATGTCAGGTCAAAAATGGGCTTTTGCCCTTTTCGAGAAAAAATAACAGCTTTTTACCCCATTTCCTAAACTAATTAGGGAAATGCTCTTCTTTTGAAAGTCGATTTGTGATAAATCGAGTTAAGTCCTATAGCGGCATTTTTAAAGACCTATAGTGACGTTTTCAAGACCTATAGTGACATTTTATAACTCGATCTATATGAAATCGAGTTATAGGTAAAAAATAAAAATAAAAATAAAAAAATTGCCTATAACTCGATTTGTAGGAGGTCGAGTTACAAAACGTCACTATAAGTCCTTAAAAACGCCGCTATAGGGTTCCAGAATTTTTTTTTTTAATAACTCGAGTTTCAAAATGCTGGATTGTTTCATAAATCGAATTTCAAAAGAGAGACATTTCCCTAATTAGTTTGAGAAAGAAGGCAAAGTGCTGGATTTTTTTTTTTTTAAATGGCAAAAGCCAATTTTTTCCATACATGTCAACTTCTTTTGCAAAATGCAGCTTTTGCTTGAAAGTTGTGAAAATGCGTTCTCAACAAAGATGTCAAACATAGCCTAAGTTTTAAATTACCTATTTTTTCAAAAGTTTAAACTATTGGAAAATTGTAAATTTAATAATTTAACTACATAATTTTAATATTCCTCTCACATGTGGGTTCAAACTATCTTTTAATAGAGGAGACCCAATACATGAAATTTAATTGGATTTTCTTCCAGCTTTACCTATTATTATATATAGATTTGAACCTCTTCTAAGAAAAAGTATAATTTGAACAGTATAATTGTGATTTTTTTTTAAATTGTACTTGTGCATATACACAAGACTACACACTAGTTGGTATTAATTAATGGTGGAGCTATATGTAAGAAATATTGTACAACTTACAATTTGTCGATTCAACATTTTTTTCAATTTTTCCACTTATACAACAAGTTGGGCAGTGGAATTCAAATCCAAATTCTCTTAGAGCACTAGTATTGATGGTGCTAAAAAGCTATGTTACTATTTTTAGCACCACCAAATACCAAAATGTGGCTACATTGGTGGAGCCAAAGCCATATTTTTGGCTCCACGGTTACAGTGCACAATTACTTTTGGCTATGTAGGAAATTAACACGAAATTCCCAAACCTGTGAGAAACAAAATAGAGAAAACACACACCAAAAAAGAAAAAAATAATCACACACACAAGACAACATTTACGTGATTCGACAATTTGCCTACATCCACAGAGTTGCAGGAATTTCACTATTATCAAAGAAAAATACAAAGTGCGGTAGTACAGTTTTCTCTCTCTCTCAAAAACTACATCAAGAAACCCTAATCACCAAAACAACGGTTTTTATATCCTACACACAGGATTCACGATGGGCTACAAAACGTGCTACGGCTTGGGTCTATCGGCCCAAGCCTATGCTCCATGGCATCTCAGAAAATCTCCTATTAAAAACCACGCAAAATCATTTCAAGTCGGGTCGTCATCCGAATCAAATACAACTAGAGTCCACAAACCCAACAGGCTAAGCACTGTAGCTCATATGTAAAAAATAAATATTATTAAATTGTTGTGTTCACACTACTTTTTAATGAATTTTTTTATATCATTTTAATCAAATAGCTAAAAATATAGATCTTTGATGTTGTGTATATTATAAAGTGAGAATATAAAATAAATAAAATAGCTCTTTATTGAGCCATATTGCTAAATTTATGGCTCCATCAATTTAGATGCTCCTACATGGGAGAATTGGACAACAACACTGAATTGTAAATCTCTTACCTTATCACATCAATCTGTTGTAAAAGTTTTTAACTCTAACAAGTTTGTAACCAAATGGGTAGCCAAAAAAGTACTAGTACACCAATAATACGATGTCGAAAATAATAATGTAGGTGAAGAATTTGTTCCTCCCCACATCTGATTGTATCCTACCGCGGTGCCTGGCGCGGTGCAGTTTTGTCCTCGTCCCCGAGTGCAGGCACGAGCAAGCAAGCGCCTAGCTTGGACTTGTACTCGTCGAGTCCCACATCGGTTAGAGAGAGCGCCCCACTACCCTTTATAATAAATTGTACTTGTGCATATACACAAGACTACACACTAGTTGGTATTAATTAATGGTGGAGCTATATGTAAGAAATATTGTACAACTTACAATTTGTCGATTCAACATTTTTTTCAATTTTTCCACTTATACAACAAGTTGGGCAGTGGAATTCAAATCCAAATTCTCTTAGAGCACTAGTATTGATGGTGCTAAAAAGCTATGTTACTATTTTTAGCACCACCAAATACCAAAATGTGGCTACATTGGTGGAGCCAAAGCCATATTTTTGGCTCCACGGTTACAGTGCACAATTACTTTTAGCTATGTAGGAAATTAACACGAAATTCCCAAACCTGTGAGAAATAAAATAGAGAAAACACACACCAAAAAAGAAAAAAATAATCACACACACAAGACAACATTTACGTGATTCGACAATTTGCCTACATCCACAAAGTTGCAGGAATTTCACTATTATCAAAGAAAAATACAAAGTGCGGCAGTACAGTTTTCTCTCTCTCTCAAAAACTACATCAAGAAACCCTAATCACCAAAACAACAGTTTTTATATCCTACACATAGGATTCACGATGGGCTACAAAACGTGTTACGGCTTGGGTCTATCGGCCCAAGCCTATGCTCCATGGCATCTTAGAAAATCTCCCATTAAAAACCACGCAAAATCATTTCAAGTCGGGTCGTCATCCGAATCAAATACAACTAGAGTCCACAAACCCAACAGGCTAAGCACTGTAGCTCATATGTAAAAAATAAATATTATTAAATTGTTGTGTTCACACTACTTTTTAATGAATTTTTTTATATCACTTTAATCAAATAGCTAAAAATATAGATCTTTGATGTTGTGTATATTATAAAGTGAGAATATAAAATAAATAAAATAGCTCTTTATTGAGCCATATTGCTAAATTTATGGCTCCATCAATTTAGATACTCCTACATGGGAGAATTGGACAACAACACTGAATTGTAAATCTCTTACCTTATCACATCAATCTGTTGTAAAAGTTTTTAACTCTAACAAGTTTGTAACCAAATGGGTAGCCAAAAAAGTACTAGTACACCAATAATACGATGTCGAAAATAATAACAATAATAACAATAATAATAATTATAATAACGACTAACCTCAATATCTATATTAAGAAAAAAAAATCCTATGACTATTATGTTTTAAAATTATAGGATTTAAGCGTGTGTTATAGGTTCCAATCCTATTATATTTATTGTGTAAAAGAATTATATGATTTAATTTAAATTCATTCTTTAAAGTGTAGTTCAGCCATTCTTCTCTTTTACAGTTTGAAGACTATCGAATCTGGTGAGCTTGGGACACAGAAAGTGCAATGTCACACAAACAAAACTCAAAAGCACTATTCTCTCCACACATTTTGAAATAATTCGAGATAGTCATAAATTTTCAGTACAAATTGAAGCAAGAACCATATTGGGTAGTATTGAAAACTTTTCGTTATCAAAATCTAATTCTCGTTTTCTGAAAATATATTTAAAAAATAAGAGTCTATGAACCAATATCTTCCATATAAAAAGGCCGGACATAATATATAAAAATAAATAGATAAATTATATAAATCCATTTATTTTTCTGATATACAAGTATACAACTAGGTTGTAATGTCTAGAAATTGAGTTATTCCAAATACTAGCTTGTATCATTATTGCTAGACAATGGTCTAATTCTTGTGTACGAACGAGATATCAACAACAAAAGTAAAATAATTTAATAGAGGACGCACCACACACACACCCACCCACAAACCCTCAAAACTCAAAAGCACTAAAAGTTTAGACGAGGCAAAATTGGACCCAACTCGAACCCGAAATTTTTTACCCGGAGAAAAACAGGTTGACATGTTACCAAACAGATTTTTTTTTTTTTTTTTTTTTTTGGGGGGGGGGGGGGGGCTTTTCAGTAGCACAATGCGCAAATAGAGAGAATATAATTTTGCTAGGTCTTTTTTTGTTTTGTTTTTTTTTATAAGATAATTTTGCTAGGTCTAGTTAACTAGAAACCAATGCATAAAAGGACAGCCTCATTGACCATAATTATATTTTTCATTCCATGGAAAAAATAAGAAGAAAGAAAGAGACAATGTGTTAAGAAAGTATCATATTTCCTATTACAAAAATATGTCGTCTCGTTTACAATATACAATCCTAAAAGCTCTACCAGTATCCAGATTATAAGATTTATTGACAAACTGAACATAAAGTACCTCATAATCAAGCCGTTGCATCTAATCAAGCTATGAGCAATCATACAAACAATAAAACTGGACCACTTTTCTTATTTCAATAGTATCAACACAACAGTAATTGTATAACTTCATTAATCAGGATTTTCACCTACATTCTTTTATAAAATGCACTTATGTACAATTATCATAATGCCTCACACCCACTTTTAAAATAATGTTCACTCAAGCATAAGAATTTTTAGTTTCTGCCCACACTTCAAATCATTCAATTTATCAGTTATGAAATAATAACACTAATTTTTTTTTTTAATTGGTAAGTTATTCATGCACTTAATACTTTTTTTTTTATACNTGAAGCAAGAACCAATCACTCAATAGTTGGATTTTTTTAATTAGTAACTAAACAAATAAAACGATTCGGTAAACCACCTATTGGATTGAACATAAAAATAAATAAATAAAAATTAAAAAAGAGAAAAAAATGAATTCATAAAAATAGTTGAAAAGGAGAGGGGTATTGGGTAGTATTGAAAACTTTTCGTTATCAAAATCTAATTCTCGTTTTCTGAAAATATATTTAAAAAATAAGAGTCTATGAACCAATATCTTCCATATAAAAAGGCCGGACATAATATATAAAAATAAATTTTTTTTTTATACCAAGTAATTTGTTGCAAAACTTACCAAATTTTAAATGTAAAAAATATGGGTTAATCATAATCTGACTTGACCCAACTAATTTTTAACCCGTTTAAAATAACCTATTTTTTTACCCAAATTTGATTAATCCGACTTGACTCGACCTTTTTCCCATGTCTAGCAAGGAAACGAGTCTCACCCCACCACTTGGGTCCAATTACGCAATCCTTTAATATTATCAAATTGTCTTCGTTACATTCTAGGAAAAAGCGTGTGAGAATGGTTGGAGATTTGTACGCTTGCTTTCTTCTTCTCTTTTCCTCACTCTCTTCTTTGTCACATCACATCATTTTCTCTCTTCTTCTTCTTCTTTCTTTTCCACCTTTTTTCTATCATTTACTCTCTGTTTTGAGTCTATCTTCTTCCTCTTTCTTTATTTTTCTCTCTTCCTGCTCATTACTCATGTCACTTTCTAATACCTTAAATAAAGGTTTAGAATTAGAAAAATGTTATATTATAATATTTTCACAACAAAGCCTAAATTATAAACTATTATTGGTTTTAATCTTGAGTCTTGACCTACTATTGACATGACTTTTTTTTTTCCAACTAGTAACAACTTAGTATTGAGAATTTGTTGTAAAATTATTGTAAAAATATTATTGATAAAGTATTTCTCTTAGATTATCGAACATGCAATTCGAGCTATTATACACATGCTCTTCATGTCACTTGCATATTCTTCTTCCATATATTGAATTATCATTTAATCACTTGAACCCAACGGAATCTAAAACCAACACAATTGAATGATATTTCATAGTTTCTAAGTAATGAAATTTCGACCAACTGATTCTCAAAAAAGAAGTTTGCGGGTTGGTTTTAGATCATAAAATCAATTCAATTTCTGGATTTTCTATAAAATAATAATAATAATAACAACAATCCCAAACCCATTAAACGCCAACTACAATATAAATTTCCATCATTATTATGTTTTAAATTTACATAGTGGGTATGAGACTAGGGGTCTGTTTGGATACTACTTATTACTGAAAACTGAAAACCAAAAACACTGTAACAAAATAATTTTTAAACGTGTAAATAGTGCCGTGAGACCCAATTTTAAAGAAAAATTGCTAAAATTCGTACTTGTGGATCCCATAAACAGTGCCCGAGACCCACACAAAAAAAGGCAAACGCGCAAGTCCCCTATTTGTAGTGCAATCCAAACATACACTAGGAGTGTTGCAATATTAATGCTTATTGCTAATTTGAGCAGCATGTGCCAGCTATATTCCAAACCCCATCTTAGTCCTTAACATGGTTGTCTTCCACTTTTTAGTTTTTACATTTAAATTAAGAATAAGAATAATCGTGTAGACTGGGAGATTCTTCCACTTTGTAGCCTTTTTGTTTGTTTTAGAGACTGTATGATTCAAGATCCAAAGGAGACGGAATTCAATATCAATACTAGGCCACAAAAATTTACACAACTTTTACTAAGTGGTAAGTGTTAGGACATATGTGTTTTCACTTATTAAGAACATATGTCACTTATTTATGTAAATTGGCTAATCTTTTGACAAAACGCACTCTACTTGTAATTGAGTAGTTCTAGGTGTTTTTAATACTTCAAGAAACAAAGTTTCAAGATCAAGTGTTGAAGTCATCAAGTCTATCCAAGAAAAACAAGCTGAAGTGCAAAATCATTAAAGCTCGATACCTGCTCGATAGCTCCTCGACACCTGCTATCTGTCGAGATTTATAAAATTAGATTTTCTTATCTAATTTCTTGGGATCCGTGAATATGCTTTTGGACCTTCTTTTCTCCAAACTCTAAACATATAAAAGGATTGTTTTAAGAGCCGTCAAAATATACACAAGTTGCACAAGTATTGAGCAAACTCTGTTCAAGCAATTTGTGATCAAAGACGAAGTTCTTGGCCTAGTTCATCTTCTCTGAAGAAGTTGCTGTGTATTTGCACCAAAGGGTTTTGTGACCAAGCATCTTCCTGATCTTCATCGTGTAGGATGAACTGATAGCTCTTAATCAAATATGCTAAAAATATGTTACGCTGTTAGGACATATGTGTTTTCACTTATTAAGAACATATGTCACTTGTAATTGGGTAGTTCTAGGTGTTTTTAATACTTCAAGAAACAAGGTTTCAAGATCAAGTGTTAAAGTCATCAAGTTTGTCCAAGAAAAACAAGCTGAAGTGTAAAATCATTAAAGCTCGACACCTGCTCGATAGCTTCTTGACACTTGCTATATGTCGAGATTTATAAAATCAGATTTTCTGATCTGATTTCTTGGGATCCGTGAATATGTTTTTGGGCCTTTTTTTCTCCTAACCTTAACATATAAAAGGATTGTTTTAAGAGCCATCATAATATACACAAGTTGCACAAGCATTGAGCAAACTCTGTTCAAGCAATTTGTGATTAAAGACGAAGTTCTTGACCTAGTTCATCTTCTCTGAAGAAGTTGATGTGTATTTGCACCAAAGGGTTTTGTGACCAAGCATCTTCCTGATCTTTATCGTGTAGGATGAACTGAAGAACTTTGCAGCCAACCTCTCCTTCTAAGTTGGTGTTTGAAGTCGCATACTGGGATCCGCACATTGGTTAGTCACGTACTTGGGAGCCGTGCATCAAAAGGGGGAACTGTCACTACAGATCAAGTCCAATTGGGTATTGGGGTAAGGGTTCAATTGTAGGTTGGTAAGGTACTTGGGATTCCTTTACTTGTAACCACTTGATTTGATAATAGTGGAGTTTCGGAAGTGGTGACCTGAAAATCACCCGGTGGGGTTTTTGCTGCAAGGGTTTTCCCCATTCGTAAACAAATCACCACGTCTTTCAATTTCCGCTGCATATTTAGTTTTTGGTGATTTGTTTGTGCTTCCACATATATGCATGTTAAATTGATTAATTAATAACTTGGCTAATTAATTAATTGGTTTAATTACAAGGGGTCATTCAGTTTGTGGCCTATCAAGTGGTATCAGAGTAGGCACACTATGATTAGGTTTAATCTTTACTATATTGATCCATTGACCCCTGTTTGTCATGGATAGAGAACAGTCATTAATCATACCTCCTTTATTTGATGGCACTAACTATGCATACTGAAAAGTACGCATAAGAGCTTTCTTACAGTCTTTAGATGAGAAGGTCTGGCAAGCTGTAGAGATTGGCTGGACCAAGCCAAAAGAAGAGCCAGCCGATTGGGATGATGCCAAGATCAAGGCGGCAAACTTCAACAGTAGAGCGTCGAATGCCCTATTTAGCACAGTCACCAATGAGGAGTTCAAGAAGATATCCTCTATTGAAACTGCAAAGAAAGCATGGACCATCCTCCAGACAACCTATGAGGGTACAAAGGCTGTCAAGGATTCAAAGCTTCAAAGGCTCACTACAAGTTTTGAAAAAATAAAGATGGAGGAGGATGAGTAGTTTGATGAGTTCTATGCCAAGCTCAAGGACATAGTAAACTCAGCCTTCAATCTTGGAGAAACCATCCTTGAACCCAAGATTGTAAGGAAGGTGCTCAGATCTCTACCCGAGAGATTCCATGTAAAGATTACTGCTATAGAGGAATCAAAGGACATTAACAAGATTCCTTTAACTAAGCTGGTTGGAAACTTGTAGACCTACGAGATAGGATTATCTAGGATTGGCAAAACGGGTAAAGGCAAGAGCATGTCCTTGAAGGCAAAGAGCAGTGATACAAATAAGTCTTCCGATGATGAAGATTCCAAAATGAAGTCCTACATTAAAAGGTAGTTCAAGAAATTTATGAAAAATGCCAATGGGAGGAGCTTCGATAAGGACCGCAGACAATCCAGTTATTTCCAGTCTAAGGTGCATGACAGAAGGACAAATGATGCTAAGGAAGGTGGTCAATACGTAATTCCGGCAGGACCAAAATGTTTTGGATGTCATGGTTTTGGACACATGAAGCATGAATGCCCTACATATCTCAAGAGTATTAGGAAGAGTAAGGCAATTGCTGCAACCTTGAGTGACACTGAGCCCGAAGATATTTCGACAATGAGGATGACAGAATCTTAAATGTCTTCACTGCCATAGTCAATCCTACTGAAGGGATTGTTGAAGAAGTGGACGAAGAAGAAGAACTGGTGGAGTCCAAATTCGAGAAGATGGATGATTAAGATGATATCCATTCAGCCTATGAGAAGCTTTACAAGCTCTCTGAGAAGCATGAGAAATTGTATAGGTTGGTCACCAAGAAGTTTAGTGATGTGGAACTTGATCGTGAAGAGTTGTCTACAAAGTTTGATGAGGCGAATCAAACTATTGGAGCACTTAGGTTTGAGAACAATTTCTTGGCTGAGAAGACCAAGAAGCTTGAAACGGAGTTGTTTCAAGTCAGAGCTCAACTGGAGAGGACTTCAAGTGCAAAGCTTGATGAGATGCTCAGCATCCAGAAATCTGCTTCGGATCGAACAGGTTTAGGGTATGGTCTTTCTTCCTCTCATATTGCTTCTACTAGTGCTACTGTTTTTGTTTTTCCTGCTAATAACACTGATATTGAGAACACTGATGATAAAAATGAATTAGCTAATGAGAACTTAGACAATGGTAAATCTATCTTAGGAGCACCCCCTAAACAAAATAAGAAAGATGTTAAAAACCCTAGGGCTAAGAAGGCTAACGCTCAAAAGCCTAAACAAAAGAAGCAGGATCTCTGTCATCATTATGGAGCTGCCAATCATACTCGACTAAATTGCTATAAGTGGCTAGCCACTCAACAGAGTAATCGCATGATTGCGTCTGGAAGCCAGAATCAGCTTCAATCCTCTCTTACTCCTCTTGGAGATCTTCTTAAAACCCTCATGTTCCTTTTGAACTTGAACGGTTTCAATTCTTCCCCCTCACCGCCGGTTCAAGGGTTTAATCAAAGGAAAGGGTCTTCCAAGGTGTGGAAGAAAAAGGACTCTAAGTGATTTTATCACTTTCTTCTCTCTTCTTGTTTTTCTTATTTGTTGCATTGCTTGTGTGTTTTGCATTTTTGTTGAGTCAGTCTAGTTTTATACTTTGCTTTGTTTAACATGTTTTTGTGTGTTTACTTTCAGTTTTGTTTATTTTGTTTTTGATATAAAAATTTAAAAAAAATTGAAAAAAATCAGAAAAATACAAAAATAGTGTGTGTTTTGTGTACTTTGGTACTTGTGTACCTTAGATGGCCAATGAAACAAAGTTTTCTAAACTTTGTATCTCTTGTAACTTAGATGAGCATATCTATGCACAACTAAGCAAGTAAACTTTGTGGCTCTTGTTTGTGATGAGTAAGATTAAGTTATCTCTTAAACTTAACACTGGTATCACTCTTTTTGATGGGTAGAACTAGAAAATTCTAAGAGAAAGACATAAATAACCACCTCACCACTGTTGCCTACCAATCATAATATGACACATGTATACTTCGGCATAGCAAAAGTGCAATCAAAGACATTCGTATGCTTCAGCATAGCAAAAGTGCGATGTCAAATGCTTAACATATTGGGTATTTCTTTTCTTTCTTTTATATGCCCATGTATGGTATGCTAAAATAAAAGAAAATAAGCAAAGAAAAAAAAAAAGCAAAGAAATTAAAAATGCTTTAAATATGGTTGCAAGCATGTATTCTATGAGATGTGAGAGTTATAGGATGTACCTCGAAGGTGATAGTCCCCATCAAACAGTTATGATTGTGTGTGAGTTAAAGTTATTTTCTCATATCTCAAATCATCATAACATGTATACACATGCAATCTTGTGATGTTTTTCACACACAACACGCAATATTCTTTGCTACTTTTGATACATGTGCAGGTACAATGTGATTTGGCCATCACAAGTGTTTACATGTGCTAATGTATGCTCACTAAACTGTCTTGACTTGTTTTGAAAAATAAAATTGGTTAGACTTGTTTAGTGTGTGTGTGTGTTTTTAAGGATCCATGTGCTTAAAATTTTTGTTGAGAGGTAATTTTGAGAGCTTAATATGTTGATTGGATCATTGGTTGAGGTACATGTTGGCTTGCATTCATATCTGTGCTTTTCTCTTCTCGAAAAACTGTTTTTAAAAGCTGGCTCGACACCTCCTCGATACCTTGTTATCTGTTGAGCCTCTCAAGCCTTTTTCTTATCGCAATCTCGACAACTCTTCGACACCTGATGGATCGATCGAGAAAGTTCCTGTCTCCTTGATACCTTCTCGATACCTTGTCGATCGATCGAGCTTCTGTTCTTTGAAAATAGTTGTTGTTCCTCGATACCTCTCGACACCTCAGTTGTCGAGAATTACTGAAGCTTCTATATAAGTTTCTATCGCAATCTGCAATTCATTTTCTCGATCTCTCTTGATCTATCCGCGGCTATTCATCTCCCCAACCTCTTTTTCTCACTCAAAATCTCCAACCCACGTTATTTTTGGCCATTCCTTGTTTCAAATCACTTGGTAAGATCTCTTTTTCCTTCCTTTTTCAATCATTTCATGTTTTGAAGTTTAGGTTTTGGGGTTTATGAAAATTTTTGGGGTTTTGCAAAATTAATGAGTTTTTCTTGAAATTTTGGGTTGGGTTTTCACTCAAATGTGTTCAAAATGTCATACATTGCATTTCACGTGCATTAGAATGGTATTTTCATGCATTTAGATGTGTGTTTTCTGCTTATGTGCTGGTAGGCTTGGATTGGGCTGAGCCCACAATGCTTTTTAATTTGCATGTCACATGTTCATGCATTCTCCATGCATACGTACTCATTGTTCAATATATTTGATATATGTGAACTATTTTGGGACTTTTCTTATTGTCTCCTTCTCTATCTCTTTCTTGGGACTTTTACGTTAGTAGTGTCTATGGCACCTAAGCGTAAATCCACTCCGGCTCGGAACCTCTGCGTTCTGGAGCTTCTTCACCTTCTGATTCTGCTCCTCTAAATCTTTAGTTCCGTGATGGTGATGCCTACAAGGCATTTTCGGGGAACTTTTCTAGACGAGGTGTTCATTTGGAACGCCAAGTCATTTTGGCGGACTTCGCCGACACTGACCTTCCCTCTGTTATTCATAGTAGGGGATGGGAGTCATTGTGTGCCGTCCCGGTCACATGTCCTCTCGTGCTTATTCTGGAGTTTTACTCTAACATGCATAGGATCGATCGTTCAGTACCTCTCTTTTTCACTCGCGTTCGAGATACGCGCATTCCTATCACACCGCAGCTAGTTGCGGATGTGCTTAGGGTTCCTAGGATAGAGTTTCCTGACTATCCTTCTTATGAGCGTCTAAGGACTGTGTCCAAAGATGAGCTTATTTCTGTTTTTGTCAGCGCCCCGCTGATTGGGGTGAGTATCAGTATGCATCTTGTAGACATTTTGCTAAAGGTCCTAGATTCTTAAACATGGTGATGACTTTTGTACTCCATCCACTCTCTTACTACAACTCCATCACAGAACCTCGTGCTCGATTTTTGTTATCTCTTCTTGAGCATCTTACTATAGATTTTCCTTCTCATTTCATCCTTTCTATCATAGATGTTCATTTAGATTCGGCGTCCCGTGATAAGCTCATCTTTCCTTCTGCTATCACGAGGATCTTACACCATTTTTCTATCCCTTTTCCTGTGTCCGACCACTTCACACATATCTATACCATAGATGCCACTACCGTAAAACGTAGTGAGGCTCAGTTTAGGTCGAGACAGACAGATTCCACTCCTCCCTCCCGTTCAGCTCAATCCAGATCTGCTCCATCTACATCTGCTCCTTCTTCCTCTATGGGCGATGTATCTCTCGGAGACATCATGGCGCAGCTGTAGCGTATAGATGCTCGCCTCGATACACTCTCCACTGAGTTGTATCAGGTGAATGTTCGTGTTGGTCGTATTGCATGACGCCAGGCAACCATGGGTGGTTTTGCTTCTGAGGCTACTCCTTCACCACCTCCTCCAGCAGCTTCTGACGCTTCAAATGATGATGATGGAGATGCTAGCTCTACTGATGAGATGTCTGCATGACACTCTACCTTTTGTCACTCGTGACAAAAAGGGGGAATAGTATTAGGTTATGAGAGTAGTCATCTTAGAATGAGAGTTAGTATAGGACATTTTTGTTAGAGGGAATGTTGATATTTGAGGGATGTAGTGAGGTTTTGATGTATCTTTTCTTTTCTATTCTTTATAGATACATTAATCTTGTATATGAGGTCTTATGACCAGTTTTACATACATTGTACTTATTTTCTCTCTATATGTGGATGTATGTTTCTTTCACCTCTCTCTTCATGTGTTGTTTCTTCTCTATCTTTATATACATGTTCATTATACTTGTATGTAATCTATTATTTCTGTTTCACACAAGATGCCTTGATGAGTTTTGTTTAAAGTGTTTTAGAAATACAGGTTGTCAAAGTCTACTTGCCATGAACTCTCTTCTTGCAAAGTTTTTCAAGAGTTTGTGTTAGGATAGATTTTATTATATTTAACAAGTGAGTATAAGTTGAGTGATTTATGACTTCTCTCATATGTTCATTTGTTTGTTGTGGTTTTGTCACAGATTGCCAAAGGGGGAGATTGTTAAGACATATGTGTTTTCACTTGTTAAGAACATATGTCACTTATTTATGTAAATTGGCTAATCCTTTGACAAAACGCACTCTACTTGTAATTGAGTAGTTCTAGGTGTTTTTAATACTTCAAGAAACAAGGTTTCAAGATCAAGTGTTGAAGTCATTAAGTCTGTCCAAGAAAAACAAGCTGAAGTGCAAAATCATTAAAGCTTGACACCTGCTCGATAGCTTCTCGACACCTGCTATCTGTCGAGATATATAAAGTCAAGTTTTCTGATCTGATTTCTTGGGATCTGTGAATATGTTTTTGGGCCTTCTTTTCTTCTAACCCTGAACATATAAAAGGATTGTCTTAAGAGCCATCAAAATATACACAAGTTGCACAAGCATTGAGCAAACTCTGTTCAAGCAATTTGTGATCAAAGACAAAGTTCTTGACCTAGTTCATCTTCTCTGAAGAAGTTGCTGTGTATTTGCACCAAAGGGTTTTGTGACTAAGCATCTTCCTGATCTTTATCATGTAGGATGAACTGAAGAACTTTGCAGCCAACCTCTCCTTCTAAGTTGGTGTTTGAAGTCGCGTACTGGGATTTGCACATTAGTTAGTCACGTACTTGGGAGCCGTGCATCAAAAGGGGGAACTGTCACTACAGATCAAGTCCAATTTGGTATTGGGGTAAGGGTTCAACTGTAGGTTGGTAAGGTACTTGGGATTCCTTTACTTGTAACCGCTTGATTTGATAATAGTGGAGTTTCGGGAGTAGTGACCTGAAAATCACCCAGTGGGGTTTTTGCCGCAAGGGTTTTCCCCATTCGTAAATAAATCACCATGTCTTTAAATTTCCGCTGCATATTTAGTTTTTGGTGATTTGTTTGTGCTTCCATATCTTTGCATGTTAAATTGATTAATTAATAACTTGGCTAATTAATTAATTGGTTTAATCACAAGGGATCATTCATTTTGTGGCCTATCATACGCTAAAAAAAACTATCCACTTAGAAAATGGGGTCTTTTCTTATTAGAGGCCTTAGACCTACACCTTAAGCTGCCCCTGTCTGGAACGTAACAATTTTTGTCTTGTTGAAGCATTCACTTAAAGAATTTTTAAAATTGCAATTCATATATTTCAATTTGATTGAATTTGTTTATTATATTGGCTTCAAATTAAATTTCACATCATAATTTGCAAAAGCTAATTTTTCAATATGTTTTCTTGTCCCTAAACACAAGTTTTTGAATAATAACTACAACATATAACTATGGCTTTTTTTTTTCTTTTTCTTTTTTGAGATCAAATACAACTATGATGATTCTATTGTCTTTCAAATGATGAATAGAAAGGTGATTGGTATCTTTTGCTTAAAATTACACTATTAACTTAGTTTTGATAGGCAATATCACATAACTTTCATGTTTAATTACATGTAAATATGTGAGTTTGAAAGATTTCTCAAAAATACACTCATTAAGTGTACTTTTCTCTTGTAGGATATTAAAACCATTAAGCTAATCATATAATATACAAACATGCAGCCAAGAGAATTCAAGGGTAAAGATTAATTGGAGCATGAATTTTGAAATGTTATATAAGTCAAAAATGTGTGAGAATCAAAAAGGGAATAAAGAAATTCGTTCAAGCCAAAATGGAAAAATCCTGATATTGAAACATCCTACACTGTTTCAATATTTTTGCCATAACTTCTTTCACATATATCTAATTGCCTGATTCTTGCAACCACATAAAGAAGACTCGAAGATATAAAACTTTGTCTATTTTCAAAATTTTAAAAAATAAAATAAAACTTGTAGGACAAAAGTGGGCTAGAAACTGACAGTAAATGAAATTGCGAAAATCAATGGATTTCCACCCTAAATTTAAGGGATTTTCTCTTTTGTTTTGGAGGAAGCTGAGGTTATAGAGAGGAAAAAACCCTAGAAAATTTATTTGGATCTTTGATTTTATTTTATTTTAGACGTTAGTATTGTTTTTATGGATTTCTTTTACTTAACTATGTGTGGCTAAATCTCTAGCCAAGGTTAGAGTTGAAACCTAATATTTTTATCATGTGTTCTTGAGATTATCTACATGCTTTCTATAGGTTTATGATTGAATTTTTAGATTGGTTTACTCTTTGAAATCATTGCACGTTGGCAAGTTTTTAAGATTTAATATCATTTTTATATATATCGAATGCTTGAAATCCTTGATTTGTTATGATTTGAGAATATATTGAATGCTTATAATCTCCCCTATAACATGTCAATTAAATAATTTGCTCAATCACTCATATTCAATCTACTTTACAAATTGTTTGAGTACTTTGTTGTTTTATCTTCCGATTAGGCAAGTTGGCTCTCTACCCTAATTGAGTTAAAAATAATCCAAGTTCATATAGTAAAATATTAAGGGGATCCATGAATCCCTAGTGTTTTTCTCCATTAATTTTTCTTGGATTTATTTTGTTATTTTCAGTTGTAGTTTCAATATTATCTTGCTCCATCTTTGGGTGGGAAAAACAAACAACCTAACAACTGTTTTTATTTACTACTTAATAATAGAGGCTTTTACATTAGTGTCAATCATTCCCTACGGATTGACCTCGAACTCATCGAGATATTATTACTTGTGGAAAATCTGCACTTGGGTTTGCATTATTTTAACAGCAATTGGAAATCCAATTACACTTATGTGACGCATTTATCATGTTTTTCAAACCACTATATTCTTCTAAGTCCTTAAAAATTGATGCTTAATTTGATGCAATTTATTTTACTAGTGGATTACTATTCATCTTTCCCTTCATCTTCCTTTATTTTGTCTCTTCATCTTTCCTTCCATTTCCTTTTCATCTCCCCAGTACCCTCATCCTTAATATCACTATTCATCTTTCCCTTCATCTTCCTTTATTTTATTTCTTCATATTCACATCATCTTACTATAAATTTGTTATTCTCTCTTCCATTCTTTGCATAGTTTTCCCTCACAAAAAGGTTATATATATCTCTCTCTCTCTCTCTCTCTCTCTCTCTCTCTCAATATTTTTTGGACTATTTTTTTATTTTTCCTACATCTCTACTTTAAGTTGATAAATTTTTGTGTTCATTATAACTCTACTTTGGGTTGATGCAATTTATTTTTGTGTTTTAATTTTTTTTTTTTCCCTCTTTGATTGTTAAATGCTATCCTATTGTGTTATAAAAATTAAAGATAATATATAAGAATATAATATATATATATATATATCAATCTATTACATAACACGATTTGGGTAGTTTGGTGTTTATTGTTATATATTTTATTTTTACCTTTTTTTTTTCTTTTCATCTTATTTTATTCAATATTTAAACTCAGACACATCCTCCTTATTATATTTTCCCTTATTTTTATTAAAAAAATTAAACACATAATATTTTATTTAAATTGAAATATATAAAATTATACTCATTTTTTAACATTTACACTTTCTCTAACCTTTCTTCTTCCTTTTACATTTTCATCTCCCCACTACCCTCGAATTCGGATCCTCTCCATTTCCCTTTGAAATGGAGAGTGTCCATTTCACGGACAGGATTTTTTTGAAAAATACCAAGGGTAAAAAATGTGACAGCTCATAACTTAACCTAATATCAATCTTAACTGTGGTTAAACACTTAAACTAGAGGACTCTTTAACTCAACTGAACAAATTTTACTAGAAAACAAAAAATAAAAATAAAACAGAAAAGGTAAAAAGAGAGAGAGAATTACAGCTCTTTTAGGAGGGAAAAGTGAAAGCAAAAGAACACATTCAAAGCTTCAAAGAACATGTTCGAAGGTTTAGAGAACAAGTTCAGAGCACATCTCTGTTTCTATCTTGCCAAAACAAAGGTATATTTGTAAAACTTGTTTATGGTTATCTTATTTGATGTTTGATTATTTTTCTGCATTTATATTGTTGTCTTGGTGAGTTTATATTATTGTTTTGGTGGCTGGATGCAAGTAAGAGTCTATCTGAACTTTTATTTTTAATTTTTTGAGATAAAGATTGAATCTTTATAATGGCTGAATGGTTCTTTTTAGGACATATGTGATTCAATGTTAGGAACATATGTCAATATTTTATGTAATTGGCTAATCCTTTGACAAAACGCACTTTACTTGTAATTGAGTAAATTTAGGATGTGTTTAATGCTTCAAGAAACCTTGTTTCAAGTTCAAGTGTTAAAGCCATACAAGTTTGTCCAAGAATCAAAGAATGAAGTGCAGGATTTTAAAACTCGACAGTTAGCATCTATCGAGGTTTAAAAGCTACTAAAGCCCATGGCTCAACAGCTAGCTCGATAAATGGCTATCTATCGAGGTTTATGAAATTCATATTTTCTATTATGTTTTTCATCCAATCCGTGGGTATATGTTTGAGCTTTCTTTTCTCACAACCCAAAACATATATAAGGATTATTTTAAGGGCTGAAAAAGTGACAACAAGTTGCATAAGAGCGCAATTCCACAAGCGTGAAGAAAGTGTGACCGGAAACCTAGTTTGCCCTAGTTCTTCAAGAAGCTGCTGTGTTTGTACACCGTAGGGTTTTGTGACCAAGAAACTTCATGATCTTCATCGTCTGGATGAACTAAAGAACTTTGCAGCCAACATCCTTCTCAAGTTGGTGATCAAGTGGCATACTAGGATCCGCGCAATTGGTTAGTCACGTACTAAGAGTCGTGCATTGAAAATGAGAGATTGTCACTACAAAACAAGTCCAATTGGGTATTGGGATAAGGGTTTAACTGTAAGTTGGTATAAGGTACTGGGATTCCTTTACTTGTAACAACTTGTTTTGATAATAGTGGATTCTCGGGAGCGGTGATCTTAAAATCACCCGATGGGGTTTTTGCTGCGTAAGTTTTTCCCATTCGTAAACAAATCACCATGTCAATTTATTTTCCACTACATACTTAATTTAATTGGTGATTTATTTGTGCTACCATGCGCTTTGCATGTTAATTTGATTAATTAATAAACTTGGCTAATTAATCAATTAATTCATCACAAGGGGTCAATACATTTTTGGTCTATCAATTCTTGGAGTCCATCTCATTTTTATGCATTTATATTGTTGTGTTGGTGAGTTTATATTGTTGTTTTGATGGCTGGATGCAAGTTAGAGTCTATTTGAACTTTTATTTTTAATTTTTTGAGATAAAGATTGAATCTTTATAATGGCTGGATGATTCTTAGAGTCCATCTCATTTTTCTACATTTATATTGTTGTCTTGGTGAGTTTATATTGTTGTTTTGAAGGCTGGATGCAAATTAGCGTCTATCTGAACTTTTATTTTTAATTTTTTGAGATAAAGATTGAATCTTTATAATGGCTGGATGATTCTTGGAGTATCTTTTTCATTTTTTTGAGATAAAGATTGAATCTTTTTTTTTTTTTGAGATAAAGATTGCTTCTTTGTTAGTATATGGCATATTTGATTGCCTAGTCTATCCACACCAATGGTCCCTGTTCTACCTGGTCTATTTCCCATTTGATTGCTGACATTCAAGACTTGGCTATGTCTTTTGTTTCTTGCAATTTTAGTTGGATTAGTAGATGCCGTAACTCTACTGCTCATTCAGCAGCCAAATTTTCCCTTGCTTCCAATGACTCTTTCATTTTTACTCTATCCCATTTTCTTACATCATCTCTGTTTTGAAAACAAATGATAGGTGAAAGTTATAATAAATTTATGGTCAATTTTTTCTAGGGATAATGATGGGAATACACGTTCTTTCTAATGTGCCCATGGAATCTACCCCATTTAAAGGGATGGAGTTTGAAGTAGATGAGATTGCATATGATTTTTATAATGAATATGGCAGAAAGGTTGGTTTTAGTATTAGAAAAGAGTACGTAAATAAATGTAAAAAGATTGGAGTGGTTACTTCAAGGAGATTTGTGTGCGCGAAAGAGGGAGTTCGAGGCAAAAACAAGAGGGATCAGGATATAAAGAATCCACGAGCAGAAACAAGATGTGGTTGTGAAGCACGTTTGGTTATTGTACTTAATCAAGATAATAAAAAATATATGGTGAATAAATTTATTGCTGAGCATAACCACTATCTCCACCTCCCATCAACTTTACACATGATGCCATCACAACAGAAAGTGGCTGCAACTCATGCTATTAAAATTGATTTGGCACATGAATCAGGAATAAGATTAAAGCAATCTTATGAGCTTCTTAGTAAGCAAGTTGGTGGATATGATAATCTTGGTATTACCAAGCAAGATCATAAAAACTATTTATGCACTAAGCGACAGAGAGACATGGAGCATAGGGAAGCTGCTAACTTGGGAAGATATTTCAGTCATCAACTTAAGGAAAATCCTTCATATTATTTTGCTACTCAATTAGACTGTGAAGAGTTGATTACTAATATATTTTAGGCCGATGCAAGAATGATCATTGACTATAGCCACTTCAGTGATGTAATAACATTTGATACAACGTATAGTACAAATAGAGATGCAAGGCCACTTGGAGTATTTTTGGGTCTCAATCACCATAGAGAAACTGTTGTATTTGGAGGTGCACTTTTATATGATGAAACGATTGAATCTTTGGTGTGGTTATTTGAGACCTTCTTAGAAGCAATGTTTAAAAAGAAGCCAATCACTATTTTCACAAATCAAGATGCAGCAATTTCAGCTACAATAAAAGTAGTCATGCCTAAGATATATCATGCATTGTATAATTGGCATATGTGACAGAATGTTGAGAGACACTTGGGTTATTTACTCAAAAATGAGTCTCAATTTAATAATGATTTTTTAGCATGTGTATATGAGTATGACGGTGAAGATGAGTTTCTTACAGCTTGGAATTAAATGCTAGATAAGTACGATGTTCGTGAAAATAAATGGCTAATTGATCTATTTAAATTGAAGGAAAAATGGGCCCAAGCATATGTTAAGAGAACTTTCACCGCAGGAATGAAGACAACCCAGCTTAGTGAGAGTTTCAATGCTGACTTAAAGGATTGCTTGCATACTGATCTCAATATAGTAGAGTTTTTCACTCATTTTGAAAGAGTTGTTAATCAAAAACAAGATAAGGAGTTAGAAGAAAAATACAACTCTAGACATAAATTTCCAAGATTGAAGCTCAAAAGCTCTCCTATGCTTAACCAAGTAGCAATAGTGTACACGCCTACTTTGTTTGATTTATTTCAAACAGAAGTTGAAGAGGTTATGGCACTTTCCATCCTAGAACACAATGTGAGTCAAGCACATAGTTATGTGGTTGGAGTTTTCAATCAATATTGAAAATATGAAGTCATGTGGAATCCATTAGATGAGACTCTATCTATTAGTTGCAAAAAGTTTGAGTCATTTGGTATTTTATGTAGGCATGGTTTGTAAGTTCTTGATGTATTGGATATCAAGTCAATTCCTAATAGATATATCATGAAGAGGTGGAGAAGAGATGCAAAAGATGGAAGCAGAAAAAATTGCACAACACATAACATTAAGCCGAATACTCAATTGGAATATGTAGATCGCTATCAAGATTTATATCCAAAATATATTCAATTGGTGAATGAGGCATGTGAAACTAAAGAAGGCCATAATATTCTAAGCTTAGCAATTGCAGATTTGAAAAAAAAAAAATCTTTGTGACCTTAGGAATTGCAAAGCTAATGTAGAAGAAATAAAATCAATTATGTGCTTTGATTACGATTGTACCAAAAGGGATAAAAAAAATGGAGATTTATCATAATAAAAAGCGTAGGACAAAATCATGGATAGAAAAGAGGCCGAAACCAAAGGAAGGCACATCAAAGAAGCAAACAACGAAAAGAAAAGCGCATGAGGTAATCTTCTAAATTATCCTTACTTTCACCATTCTATTTTATTTTTACACATTAATATGGTATACTATTATTGCTGCTATACAAGTACAATTTTTACAAGAAATATATGTGCATGACATCGTGGCACAAAAGAAAACTGAGGATATATCTTCTGAAAATATTACTAGTTTTACACAACTTTTAATGGTAAAGATATTTGCAATTATATATTTTACTTTGATATTAATAATAGTTTAGATGCATGATTTGATAATTTTAATGTTAAGCTTGTGATATATGTCATGTGTAATTGGTTTTTTTGTAGTTGGTTTCTACAAGTTCTGCATCACATCAGGGAGGCTCATCAGCTAGTGTTGCATTAGCATCACATTTAGAGAGTATATTAAGTATTGTAGTCTCCAACGACAAAATTGATGGTGCAGGAGGTCTCTTGACTCAAGGAAGTGTTGCAAGTGGAGGTCCCTCGACTCAAGAATGTGTTACAAATGGATGGAATGTGATGGTTCATAAAGTCAAGCCATTTTTTTAGTTTAGGATCATCTTTTATAATCTATGACACATATTGAGATTAAGTGCTCTTGTTTTGTAATTTTCCAAGTTTAGGACTAGAGTTTTGATGGTCCAAAACTTAGTCACATTTGGTCACATTCAAATGTTCAGATTTTTTATTATTTGGAAAGAATACTTTCCAAAAGAACATTTCCTTTTGTTACCAAAGAGTATATCTTTGTTTATATCTTGCCAAAATAGAGGTACAAGTTCTGACCAAGTGTTCTAGTTTTGTAATTTTCTTACTTTAAGATTAAAGTTATGATGATCCATAAATTTGAAGTTTCTTTTCAATGGATCATAATCTGCATAAATTTTGCATCATGACAAATTGAGGATCATAATTTGCATAAATTGTACATATCCAAATTCACCCCATGTCCATTCTTGATGGAGCACTTGGTTTTCTATAGGAGTATCAATGTTTGGTAGTTGCTCAATCAACCAACTGACAGTGATCTGCATGTCTGATGTATCTCTGCATAGTGTTAATTCCTACATAATTATTTGTTACCGCAGAAATTGTTATGTTTTTTTGCATAATTACTGTTTCTGCAGAATAGGTCCGGTATTGCACATTCTGTAGCAGATTTCCTATTTTGTTTTAAAGGTTTCAGATGTATTGTTTGTATTTCTGCAGAAGTTGTTGCTTTTTGCATAATTGTTTGTGTTTTCTACATATTGTCCTCTATGTACTTGCATTGCAAATTGGTAAGGGGGCCAGTTAATCACTTTCTTTTACATTGCTCAGCTAATCTATGTACTTGGGTTGCACTCCTATGAGTTACTTGGCATTATAATCAAAATTCAATCCAACAGAGTAGACAATTAGAGAATTTAATAATAAAAAAATGAACAAATTTTATTAAAATGTACACTTTGATCACATAACAAGAATTCCATTGAAATAAACACTTTGATTATATGATTATAATAACATGAAACTTCTACAATTGGTGTGCTTATTGCTTGACTATACATTCCACATCTTGCTTCTTGATTATGCACATCCAAAATCTACAATTTTCAATCTTAGCTTGATCATTTCGACTTGCCTCATGTTAAACAACTTGCCCCATCTCTTGGTATGAATGTATGGTGCTTCTTTGTTATGTAAGTTCTTTTGGTATCAAAGCTTTGGGATGTATCATAGCTCCAAAGGCCCTTCCAAATTATTGATGATTAGGATCATTAAAACCTACAAGCAATATTAACAAATCTCAATCCTTCAAAATTATAGAGAAACCAATTACAGAGCTTGTCCAAAAAATTATGCAGACTTTCCAAATGGATAACCAAAAGGCCAATACAAGAACCAATCTACAAAAAGAGAGGCACAAAAAACACTCAGAAAATTCAATTATTCTTCCTATAAGAGCTTTAAAGTTCAAATACCAACCACGAAAGGGTTCTCAACAGTTCCATAGGCTGAATTGTTTCTTTTATAGTTCATCATCAAAATACAATTATGTGCATTCCATTCCTACAAAGGACAATTTACACACACCCAATTCTGCAATCAGTGGCATGATAGGGAAAACAAAGAGACATTCACAATACATTCCCTAAAACCTTTCATAATAAGGCGAACAATTAAAAATAAAATCAAAATCCATGCAAAAGCACAAACATTTACATAACAATGAGACCAAAAAAAATACCCACAAACCAAAACAATGGAACTAAACATTCTAATAACCACAGTATAAAACACACACACACACAAATAATATATATATATATATTAAGAGAGACCCCAATAAAAATTTTAAGCGTATAAACTAATCCCAATTCAAAAGAAAATCAAAAACCCCGTAAAAGAACTATCACAAAGCAAACCAACATGATATTTTTCTGGCGGATGAAGTTGGAGAAATCTTCCGCTTATAGTGTTTGGGTAAAAGCATGGAGCATAAAAGCTTGATCAAATCGTAGCCTCGGTAGGCAAGAGAGAAAGTTGAACCTTGGAGAAGAGAGAGAGAAAGAGAGTTTGAAATATTCAGATGAAAATCTTCTGCTTATAGTGTTTGGTTAGAAGCTTGGATCATAAAAGCTTGATCAAATTGTAGCCTTGGCACAGGTGGTAGTGGTGGCACCGTGACGACGGGGTGAGAGAGAAAGTCGAACCTTGGAGAAGAGAGAGAGAAAGAGAGTTTGAAATATTCAAATGAAAATCTTCTGCTTATAGTGTTTGGGTAAAAGCTTGGAGCATAAAAGCTTGATCAAATCATAGCCTTGGCACAGGTGGTAGTGGTGGCACTGTGATGGCAGAGCGAGAGAGAAAGTCAAACCTTGGAGAAGAGAGAGAGAAAGAGAGTTTGAAATATTCAGATGGGTTTGGCGAGAGAGAAACTGTTGAGTTAATTGTGGTTTGAATTCGGATCCTAGAGTTTTACATTTTAATTGACGTGGCACGTTTTTTACCCTTGATAGTTTTCAAAAAGATCCTGTCTGGGAAATGGACACTCTCCATTTCAAAGGGAAATGGAGAGGATCCAAATCCACTGCCCTCTACCTTAACATCATTCTTCATCTTTCTCTATATCTTCCTTTATTTTGTTTCTTCTTATTATCATCATTTTAGTATAAATTTGACACTCTCTTCCATTACATACATAATTTTTACTCACAAAAAAATTTATTTCTCTCTCAATTTTTGGTGGATTTTTTTTTTTTTTTTTGCACCTCTACTTTAGGTTGATAATTTTTTTTTTTTAACTCTACTTTAAGTTGATGCGATTTAATTGTGTTTCAAGTTGTTGTTTTTTTTGTTCACTTTGATTGTTAAATTTTATCATATTGCATTATAAAGAATTAAAGATAGTATATAAGAATGTAATATTATTATATTATATAGCATGATTTGGATAAATTGGTATTTATTTAGAGATAATTAGTTTGGTGTTTATTGTTATATCTTTTATTTTTACTTTTTTTCATCTCTTATTATTTTATTCAACATTTAAATTTAACCACATCCTCCATATGTTCAACTATTATTATTGTGAGAATAAGAACCCAAATTTGTATATTGGGCCTTGGGCCTTATTCGAAGACGTGGATATGTCCGAGGAGGAATAAATGATTGGGAGAGGCCCCAAAGTTGAGAATCACGTAAGTAAAGAATGGAGAAATATAGTCCGAGGAGTAACTCCTTCTCAAATACAATGAATATCAATCAAGCATGCATTTGGATAATTTAGGTGACCTTCCAGGGAGTTCCAACAATTATGATGAACCTTAATCACATACAAAGGTCATAAGAACACAGAAATATCTAAAAGAAAAGCTGCTACCACCGCATTAAATGCACTGTAGCAACTTTTCTAGCCGCATTTATGTCGAGAAAACCCCTGAACAGTGCAGTCTCAGCTACCACCATTCACAAAGAGCCAAAGAAGATGTTTGATAGGACATGCACTCAAGTGAAGGCCTAGGTGATTAACAAGTGTGATCAGGATGGCCTAAAAGGAATCATATAATGTAAAAGACCTCCCATAAAAAAGGAGGAAGAAAAAACAAGAAAGAGAAAAAAGGAATTACTGTAGCACTAAGAATTGCATTAACTTTTAGAACTATTAGATTAATTCATAATCTATCTCCTCAGACAATCATTCCATTGAGGTTTATATGTGTTTCACAATTGTTCATATTTGAAATCCTTATTAATCGTTGTCCAATCCACCAAAAACCCAGCTCTTGCACCCACTCTTTACAAATTCATTGTATTGAGCTCATTGGGCTCATATCTCATAACTTTTGGACTTGGGCTACCAATCGTGACCTTACAATTATTATTATTATTATTATTATTGAATTAATATATTAGATTGTATTTTTTTTTTAAGTCAATATGTGTTATATATATTATATATAAGAGGATTCATCTCTTTCAACTGGATATTTATGCGGTTCAAAAATACCCTCATTAATGAAGGGTAACTTCATTTAGAAATAGAGTCATAAATGTCAAATAACAAATTCATTTTGAATTCAAAAAAAAAATCCTAAAATTTAGGATTTTTTTCCCTTCACGTTCAAAAAAGAAATTACAATTACTGCTTATCTCTAAAGTTTATCCTCTTTATTTGTTTAAAAAATAAAAATATATTTCTAAATTATAATAGATATAAATTATTATTATTATTGAATTAATATATTAGATCGTATATTTTTTAAAAGTCAATATGTGTTATTTGAAATAATGTTTTAAATTAGAAGTTTTTTGTAGTGTAACATAATATATTTTGTAGTAGGATATTATATGTAGTAAGATATGTATGAAAACACAATGCAATAAAAAAATTTGTCTTTTATTTTATAGTGTGAGAACTATTATACTAACTTATAACCATGTATACTATAAATATGTATGCGAATCAACTTTTATAGGTATATTTTTCTCCACAACATAGATCGACATCTCTTTTTTTCTCACAATCAATAAATCATATATCATAAATTGGAAATATAAAATAAAATAAAATGAAAAAAAACAATTTTTTTTTCATCATATGAACATATGAATACATCTTGCAATATATAACTCTTCAAATTCATAAGATACACAATTACTTAGATTATATAGTAAAATAAGACCAACTTATCCATCATGACATTGCATTATGGTCTAGATATAACTATATATAAATATCGTTTTGTTAATCTTGTCTCATAAACCAAAAGTACCATCTATATAGCTAATAATATCTTTAAAGAGTAACATATGATGGAGAATTCTTAATTTGAATAGCAAATTATATATATATATATATATATCATCTAACCAAGGTTGTCAAAATTGGGATCCTAAAAATTTTGAATTTATCCATAAAAAAAACAAAGATTTGCATCATATGATGCAATTTGCATGTCATACATTGCTACATCTATACTAATGAAACAAATATATTTAAGTTTTGATTCAATGTATCTAAAAAGTTCAATAAATATTTAATTAGCAACTAAATACCAAAATATTTATTAACATATATGGAAATATTTTTCAAGTTCCAAGTTTAAAATCCAAAATAAGTTATCAAATGGAAACTAGCTAACTAAAATATAAAATCCAAAAGCAAGATGAATATTAAGGTGAAGTGAACATTTTAATTATTCTCATTCTAGGGTTCTTATAACCACTGTCCTAATCATCATTATTTAGTTCATCATCTATGTAGACATTGTATATTTGTATACTAGAGTTGCAAAAGAGATCAAGATACAACTCACACTCAACTATTCAAGTTATACCACTCAGCAACAATTATAGAGTATGCTCAAACAAATCAATCAATCAATATATAAATACAAGCAACTAATAAAATTATATATAAGAAAAAGCTTTTAGTAATATTAGAATACAAATTAGTATATTGATCAAACAAGTTTAACAATATTATAGCTTAATTAAAAATTTTCATTTAGAAATGATAAAGCATTCTTTCATTTTGATTACAAGTGAACTAGAAATAAGAAAACATTTACTTAAGTTAACATATATATATATATAGATATATATAAGGTCATACTAAAACAATAATATCATCACACGCAACGCGCAGGACTGCAACTAGTGTGTACAATGTATGTTACTGTTAGTTACAAAATTTGGGACGTTCATACGAGAGTATTGCACTGTTGCATTGTAGTTGCATGTACGTACAGAGAATTGAATACCGTTTGTGCAAGGATTAAGGAAGAAGGCAGGAAGCAAAGGGAATTTGCATACCCACTTGGGTCACTTTTATTTGACTTCAAGTCAATGTCTTCTTTTACACTTTTTTCTATTTTTTATTCTTTTCTAACGTTTTTCTTTTAATCTTGTTGTGTGCGTTCATATGCTTTTTCTCACCTTTACAAGGAAGTTATGGAAACTCATATAAGCCAAAAGCATATATGTTAGGAATCTCACTTTTTCTTTCTTTCATAATAGCCCCTATGTTGGTCTTCCCATAGGGTAACTTCTTCCAAGTTGGTTCCTTTGATGCTAAGCTAACCTTCATGATCTATATTTTGAAGGGTGTATGACATTTTGGCCATTGACTGACTATACAGAAGAGAGATTTTGAGAAGAAGGAATTGAAAGAATGGAGAAGAATGCGGTGGAGAAGAAAGAAGTTCCAGGTCGACGCTTAATAGATTCGGTACTCTCTTGGTCTATCGAAGATGTTCGCAATGAGAATCTTTACAAAAACCAGGTTTGTCCACCATAAAGCTCTCACCACCCTCCTCATTGTAAGAAATTAAGTTGTAACACACGGAGATTGTAGAGTATTATTGATTTCATTAAAGTTTTTCAGTTAGCCAAATGTCAAAAAAATATGAGGACAACAAGATGAATATCACATCTGACCAAATGGGGTATTAATCATTAATTTATTTTATTTTTTTGTATACCAATAGAAACTATGTTGTCAAGTTGGCGTACACCGCACACCCTTGGTGCGATGGTCACTCCACAGGTATAAGTACTTGTGGGGTGTGAGGGGTAAAGGCCGGGATTCAAGTCTTCAAGAGGGAGCTTCACACATATATATACTTAAATTAGGTTATAGTAGAAATTCTATCTTGTATAAAAAAAAAATAATAAAGTAAAAGTTGGCGTAACATTAATTTCACATTTGTGGGTTAAGTCTGTTTGTAGACATGGCAAAACGGGCGGGTTGGGTCGGGTTCGGGTTGGGTCAACCGGGTTGCGGGTCACGGATCAAAACGGGTCATTTTAAACGGGTTAAATTAGGTTCGGGTCAATTGGGTTTGGGTCGGGTCGGGTTGACCCGTATTTTTAACATGAATTTTTTTTTTTAAATTTTTATAAAGAAAACAACATATATTTTTCATTTGGAAAGTTATGCAACAAATCACTTGATATAAAATGCATTATTTTGAATTCACCACTTATATCAAGAATGAACTCAGTTAAACTTATTAATACTTATTCAATAATTTTAAAATTACACAAATCTTAACATTACTATCTAAAACAAAATAACATAAAGATAAGTAAAACAAATACACAAGTTTTATTTCTACACAATATCAGCATTCCAAAATATAAAACAAAATTACAAATGACTTATTGGATAACTCATTTCATAAAGAATAAAAACATATAAGAAATTTACAATCTTGAAGATTGATTTTATAATCTATTATCAGTTGGGATTGACACTCTATTTCAATTTGAGATATACTTTAAAATTTGATTGCTTACTTATTTATACATGGTCTCTTTTATGAATATCATATTATTGTTAAGCAACACACACTCTAGGGAATATCATAATTTATTTTGAAAAGCCGTTTATTTTGGACATAAATTATTAAAAAATAGGTCAAAGTATTCATAATTTATGCTAATTTGATATTTTAGCTTTACTATTTTCACACTTGTGCATGTTTCTCACATGTCTACAATTTTAAATCTATGGTTTTAACTCTACTGTAACCAGATTATCTTGGCATGTACTTTTTTATTTGATATCTAAAAATATTTACTCATTACAGAATGTTTAACCATTTTTCTTTCAATTAATTTGCATGTAGTTATGTAAATGTATCAATTGTTTCCTTAAAGTTCACAATAAATAATTAAACCAATATTGTCTTAGTTTTACTTTTTTTTTTTTTTTTTTTTTTTCACATTAAATAAATTATATATATATATATATAAAGGTTTAAGAAAAAGTATATGTATGATTTTATTAACTTAAAAGATAATGAAAAATCAACTATTAATAAATAATAATTAAAACAATAATATTATCACGCATAACGCGCAGGTCTATGACTAGTTCATTTAAAAGTACTTGCAAAGTTGCACTCTTATGAGTATTTTTTACCTTGGCCAAAACAATAAAAATTTACATTAAAAAAACTATCAAGATAACGTATGATCCTAAGAAAAAAGACAATACTTAAACTAGAAGCCAATTAACTTTAAAAAATCTTTAAAAACACTTAATTTAAAAAAAAAAAAATTAACAAAAAGACATGACTTAAACTAGAAGCCAACTAACTTAAAAAATGCTCATATATTTAAAAGTCATAATTCCTAAAAACACTTATTTTAATGGGAAATTTAAAAAGAAAAAAAAAATCAATATGTAGATTGCATTTTACCACTTTCCATCCCTCTTCACTTCCAATCATGCTCCCTCATCCTTTCAAACTTGATAATGTGACAGACCATTTACTATTTGCATTGAAGAAAAGGTTGAAAAATGTAAGGAAATGATAGAAACAAACCCTAAAGAAAGTGTAATGTGTCATTGAGAGTTTTAAACAGTGTGCGGAAGAGGCTCCTCTACATGACATCATGGCTTCCAAGGCTTTGGAAGCAACAGCAAAATGTCTCTTTGAGAAGAATAAGCTTGCCATACGAGATTGTTATCTTCAATTGAATGAAATTAATATTAACTGATTTATTGGTCATGTATGGAATCCACGAGCTAGCTCCAATTTTTGATACCGTAAATGATTTTATGAATACCTTCTCTTACTCTTCAGTAGACAAAAATATACACATGCATGAAATTTTAATTTCAAGCAGGCAATAGCTTTTTATGGATACAAGTCAGTAGGTTAGACCCATTTTAAATATTAGATTAAGATTTTCCATTAGACACTTGGACTAAGGCGTGAGAAAGGAATTCCAATTTAATTTTCTTCTAAAATCTTGTATGTTGTGTTTAATGGAGAATAATCTCTTACTAGAGAAGGCTCATATGATATAGCATACCTAATTTTCAAGAGAAATTACACTTTACCATCCTAAACTATATTTCTAAATACACTTTTCACCCTAAACTTTTTGAATGCATGTTCTCTAAACTATAAACCCTGTTACACTTTTTACCCTGACATCAAGTTTGTTGTTAACTTTGATGGGAAAATATGGCATCATGTGAAAAAACTTAGGATATGTTTAGTAACTGTTTTTTCTCCTTATTTTCTATTTTTGAGACAAAAAAACTTTTTTGGCAACTCAAGATAGACAAAAAACAAAAACTGTTCTCAAAACTCAATTTTTGAAGGAAACTGAAAACTTGCAAAATACTGTTTTCAGTTTGTAATTTTCAAAAGTCAATTAATAAAAACATTTAATTTAATAAATCTGCCTCATTTAATGAGTTAGTATTAGAGTTCAAATCCTAGTAACAACATATTTTAGTATTTTCTATTTTTTTCTTCAAAAAATTATCTTTTAATTTCAAATAACCAAACATGTTTTTGATTTCAAAAATACAAGAAAATTGTTTTTTCTTTATATTCCCAAAAACAAGTTTTTGAAAATAGAAAACAAAAACTATTACCAAACATAACCTTAATTGCTCATCTTCGCAATTCCTTAAAAATAAAGGAGAAACTACAATTTACCACTCTAAACTATAATTCTGATTCTTTGCACTCAAAACTTTGAATTTCCATCTATGTTAACAAAATACTTAATGTCAGGGTTTCAATGGGTCATAGTCAGGATGCAAAATATGCATTTGAAAAGTTTAGGATGCAAAGTGTAATATACAGTATAGTTTAGAGTGGTAAAGTGTAATTTCCCCTAATTGTCATGTTTTTTAGTAGATTAGGAGTGATATGAAAGTATCATATTGCAATAATGATAAAGCTTATTCATAGTGGCTAAAATATGTGGTCCTAGAATGACATTTATATATTTTATTTTTAATATATCATGATTTATTAGTTTTAGGGTTAGTGAAAAATTTCTCAACAATAACGACTACATGATTATTAATGTTATTCAATATGCATTTTTTTTTATATACAAGATAGAATTTTACTCTAACCTAATCTAAGTATATATATGTGTGAATCCCCCTCCTAAAGATTTAAACCTGGTCATTGTCCCTCCCATACCTCACAAGAATTTTGTACTTCTGGAGTGACCATCATGCCAAGGGTGCGCAGTGGTCAATATACATGCTTACTGCGATGGAAATAAGTATGTGCGCAGCGAAAAATTAACGGATCTACTTCATTCTCAATCTATAATATGCACTATATAAATTTCAGAATTAGAGTATAAGAGAGTATACCTTGAAGCGATGAATTTCAAAACAAAGATCGAAGCACTTAGGAATACTTTTAATCTTCACTCCAATTCCACTAACACCCAAGAAGTGTGGACTCTCAATTAGTTACAAAATGAGAATTAAATTGAGTGATTTTCACTTACTTACAATGATGTTTTTTTCCTACCATATAAATTCTATACATTTTTCCTTTTGTATCTAACCAACTATCTAATTGGGCTGGCCTTTTGGGCCTTTCCAATTGGGCTTAAGTGTGTGGCTTGGAGTAGGACCAAAATGGACCAATAAGACACTAGCTCCAATGGGCTTTGGGCTTTTCTGTCAACTCTTGACAAGTCCAAAGTTACCATTAACTATATTTAATACCATATAAATATAGTTGCACTCTAGGCCTTATCTATAAACTATATCCCAAGACTTTATTGTACATGCTAGCCCCTTCATAAAATATTCTTAGTAATACACAGTCATAAATATGGACTGCCACTTTGTAGATTACTACATCTTAATCCTTGAGTACCCGGTTTAATCTTTTTAAGTTATTCATCATATATTTATGAAATCCAATTTCATAAATATATACTTTAGTAATTTCTTACCAAAGTGGTTAGGCCTAACTCTTTAAATAACAAACCCATTAAACTTATCACATGGGAATATTTTATATATCCGCTAAGAGACTATGAATTCTATCTTGAGAATATATGTTCCATCTGTTGGAAAATCTAGTTTTGTATCTCATACAAAACACACAGCGGAAACAACAACCACGGATCTACTTCAATCATTGTAAGATAACATGTAACCATGAATTCTAGAATAAAGAACAAGGTGCGTACCTTGATGCAGTGAATTTCAAACACATGACTTGAGAATACCTTCAAATTTCATCTCAATTCCACATGGTGCCCAAGATGTGTGGTCTCTCAATCAGTCTTTTGTACATAGACTCTAAAAAAAATATCCTTCTTCTTCTCCTTGTGGAGAAAAACTAGTTTATCTTTTTTTTTTTTTTTTGGTCATCATACGTACATTAAACTATTCTCATAGTTTCTTTATTTAATAAATCTTATTAAATAATGACTGATTATCTAATTGGGTTAGCTTTTTGGGCCTACCTAATTGGGTTTTAGTTTATGGCTTGAGATGAGACCAAAGGGAAAAAATAAGACTCTAACTCCAATGGGCCTTCGGCTTTTCTGTCAACTCTTGACAAGTCCAAAGTTACCATTAATTATATTCAATACCACTATAAGAATATAATTGCACTCTAGGCCTTATTAATAAACTATATCACAAGACTTTATTATACATACAACCCCTTCATTAAAATATTCGTAGTAATACAAAGTCATAAAATAGACTGCCACTTTGAAAATTACTATATCTTAATCCTTGAGTACCCGATTTAATCTTTTATGTTATTCATCATATATTTATGAAATCCAATTTCATAAATATATACTTTAGTAACTCCTTACTAAAGTGGTTGAGCCTAACACTCTGAATAACTAAACTCATTAAACTTATCTCAAGGGAATATTTTATATCTCCATTAAGAGATTATGAATTCCATATTGAGAATATATGTTCCATCAATATTAAATGCGGCTGCCCAACATACTAAAGTTTTGACTGTAACATAGATCTCACTCCTGATATATCAAAACAACCTACATCTCATGATCAGGTCCATTATTCTCTCAGGATTTAGAGTTGATGTAAATAGAAGTCGTGAAATTTATTATTCATTTGACAGTTGTTAGGAGAATAATAAATCTCACAGCAGTCCAGTTCAATATGTCTTAACTCTTAAAACATATCAACATATCAACTAGAAGTCTCCACCTCCATAATCAAGATAAATCATCTTAGTTGATATGTTATAGTCTTCACAGATGAAATGCTCAATTTTATCACCGACTACGAACTAAAATTCTGAGTTTACAAAGAACTTGTAATTTACATCTTCTGTGACTTTTCACATAAATCACATACTATGCATTTCATAGACTAAGATAATGTCCTATAAGTTCATTTATAGATAGTCGCTAATAAATTAACAATTTAATTATTTATGTCATGCAAACCAATTAGATTTTAGGGCATAAACCCCAACACCATCAACACTAAATGTGGCTACCCAACATATTGAGGTTTTGACCGTTACTTTAGATCTCACTCCTGATATATCAAAGCAATTTATATTTCGTGATCAAGTCCATTATTCTCTTAGGATTAAGAGTTCATGCAAATATAAGTCATGAGATTTATTATTCATTTGACAGTCCTTAGGAGAATAATATATCTCACAGCGGTCCAATTCAATATGTCTTAACTCTTAAAACATATCAACACATCAACTAGAAGTTTCCACTTCCATGATCAAGACAAATCATCGTAGTTGATATGTTATAATCTTCGCAGATGAAATGCTCAATTTCATCACCGACTACAAATTATAGTTCTGAGTTTACAAAGAACTTGTAACTTATATCTTCTGTGACTAAATCACATAAATCACATACTATGCATCTCATGGACTATGTGATAATGTTTGAATATTCATATTACAATTATTTCAGATAATAATAATAAAACAACTTTATTTAACACAATATTAAGTCATACATAATGTCTTACACAATGTCACACTTAATATCATACATAGTATCATACAATAGGATTTAAGGACACTAATCCTAACATAGTGATACCACAAACATAATAAACATTTATGTTTTGTTGCATTTTTTTTCAAGCATCATACATGATTTATAATTGATCATTTACTTATCATAGTAGAGACATGTTCTTCAATATTTTCCCTATCCACTCCATTTATTAAGTTATATATCAAATTATAAGTGTGCTATGGTTTTAGATACAATTGGAGGAATCTCAAGGTTGATACAAGACACAGAGTTACTACGGCTGCGTTTGGCTTTATGTAAAACGTTTTCCAAGTATAGAATATTTTCAAGTGAAAATATTCTTTGGAAAAGAAAATATTTTCAGGTGTTTGATGGCATTTTAAAAAATTCTTTGAAAAATATTTTTAAGTGTTTGGTTGTGTTCTTGAAAATGCTATAGAAAACATATTTTCTACTAGTTGCTTACATTTTCTCAGCATCCAAACAAATATATAATATCATTTCTCAATATATTCTCAATATATAAACACAAAAGAAACAAAACCAAACAAAAACATTCATCAAATCCAGTCAAATTGAGAGATGAAGGAAGAGAAAGAGAGATAGTTTAAGGAAAGAGAGGCAGATAGCGTGGTGGAGGCAAGATCACGCAGTGAAGGTGATTGGGTGACGGTGGGTCGCTCGACTTGCGATGGTTTACTCGACATGGGTAGAGAGAAAAAGGGTAGATCGGTGACATGGGAGGAAGAGGGAGGAAGAGAGAAAGAGGGCAAATCGGCAATGGAATCAAGCTTTGCTTTATTGCCGATGAGAGGCACGGCCCAGACGGCGGTGGAGTCGATCTTGAGTTCAGGTGACCGGTCTCTCTCTCTCTAACCTTCGGTAGCTCTCTCCCTAGTTCCTTTGGCTTGGTGTGAGTCTGTGAGGAGAGGGATGGGTCGGCAGAGGACGAGGACAGGGGATGGGTCGGTGAGGATGAGGAATGGGTCGGCAGAGTGGCTTGCATGCACAACGGCAGGGCCGTGTGTCGAGGGGTGGCACAACCCATCACCGACAGTACCTTCTCTAGATTTTCTCTTTGAGGTCTCTCTCTCTTGCTTCAGTCTCTCTTGAGAGTTTCAGTTCGTAAAACTGAGTTTGAAGGTAAATCACGTGTGTAATTCATTTTACGGTTTTGGGGGCCAAATTTTGCAGTCAATGAAATGGTTTTCAATTTGACCAAATTTTACGTGTGCAACCAAACACACATCAAGGTGAAAAATATTTTTCCAAATCTATTTTCAGCCGCAACAAACATAGCCTAAATGGAAAACTTCAAGCGTCTCTCATTTCAAATTGTATTATTTTGAGTTTTGGAATAATATCACTTCGGGGTATAGTGATAATCTATTTTATACTATCTTATAAGTCTTAAATTCTATGTCGATTGGGGTATTTTGAACCCAAAGCGAATGTCTCGTTGGAATCGAATTTTATATCGAATTATATTAATTTGTCTTATGTTTGATTATGCTATACGTTCTTTGGCCTGCTATATTAAATACAGTTAATAAATAAATGTTTTTTCTATTTCAAACCAATAATGTACGGATGAATATAACACACTTGTCGACATCCCTTTTTGTCCTACGTAATTAGTAGTTTAAATGCAATACGAGTGCCTTAAAATTTTTTGTTCCCCTAGTTTGCTTAAGTCACTAGAAATCAAGTTAATCGCTCTTATTCCTATTGACCATAAGCAAAATCTCAAAATTTTAGGAAAAAAACTACTGCAAAATATCTACTTTGACTAAATTTGACAATGATTAAACTAGGTTTGACTAAGATTTGATAAAAATTCAAATAGTTCTATTGGAGTAAATGTGGCTCCATCATAAGGAAGGTGAAAATTCCCTTCATTTTGACAAAAAAATGTTAAAATGATATTTGAATCGGTTAAGATATCATAAAATTAAATATTTGACCAATCACTTAGTCAATTTTGGCTATGCGTTAGAAAGTTTCTATGTTAGTAGTGACTTTGGTATTGGCCTTGTTCGAGTTAGGGCCAAACGATGTCATATGACAAATGATTGAAATGAGATATCTTTAGAAATGGCACAAGTGCTTCGACTTGAGGGGCTTTGAACAAAAAAATTCCAAAAGATTTGTTCAAAGTCAAGAAAACATGGAAAGTGAGATTTTAATTCAAAAACTATTTAAGGCACCACTTTCTTGCATTCCTAACTCCTTAAATAGGAAGTTCTATTCTATTAAAATGATCTTTCATGTTAGCTTGCATAGGTTTATAAGTTGTGTGGATTGACCAACTTTTTAAAATGTGAATATTTATGTGACTTGATGAATGATGTGTCGATACTATATTTCAAATGAACCTCTGGTGTGGTCTCAAGTTTGGAAGGGTTCCTTGAGTCACAACTGTTGATATTGTATTTTGTCCGCCCTTGATTTGCATGCCGAACCTCAAAAAATCCAAAAATATTATTTTCTCTCCGTGGAGCCGCCAGAACATCTAGAATGACATGTCGCAACCCGTTCGAACACCAGAGCACCCAAAGTGCATTTTTTAAATAAAATAACCAAAATGCCCCTGGTCAACCTAGGGTTGACCAAAGGTCAAATAAGGTCAAAATCCTCACAAAACAACACTTTACATGTTTTTCATCAAACCCAAGCTTCTTGGAGATTTTTGGCCACTTTGACCAAGTTTGACCCAAAGTTGATCCCGAGAGGGCCCAAAAACCTTAATTTTGATCCAACAGTCAAAACGAGTTGGAACTAAAGCCATTGCGAAAATTATCAAATTCTTATTCCAACGACTATTCATAGGTCAAAATCGGAGTTAGTATGACCAAGATATCACGAAAACCGGGATAACGCACCGATTGATGCACCGCTAATTTCCGAGAGCCAAAACTTTTGATCCAACCATTGGATTTTCAAGATCAATACCTTTTCAGAAACATGAAGTCAAGATCTTTCCAAAGGTTCTAAGATCAAACCCATCTGAGGAGGTTTGAAGGTGGCGGCCCCGCCTTGAAAATCGTGTCGGGCTATAAAAAGCCCCAAGCACCCTCCAGACCAAAAAAAGACTCTCCCTGGGTTCTGCTCTCTACTTGAATGTTTTCTACACATTTTTCCTCTCTTCCAAATACAAAAAACACATCAAAACTTCTTGATTCTTTTCTCTTTACCAAAAATATAAGGTATTGTTCTTATACCCAATTTTCTTCTCCTTGGTTCTGCATCTTGGATTTAGGGTTTAGGGGTGTGGATGTAACTTTCTAGCTACTATCCACACCCCTAACCTCCTAAATCTTTTTTTAGTATTTATCTTGTTCTTTTTGCTTGAATAACATGATTTATTGCTTTATTTAGCATGTTGCTTGCTTTATTTATGTTTCTAATCTCCTCGCTTTTTTGTTTTTTGCCATGTTTCATGCTTAGATCTACATCCTTACATGCCTATATGTTTAGATCTACATGCTTTGTACCCTATGCCATGTTTTACTTTGCTTTGTTCCTCTTTTTGTTCTATGTTGATGTTAGGGTTACATGCTCACATGCTTGTATGATGTCGTTGGCTATGCCTTGCTCAAATCTATGTGTTTTATGTGTTCATTTCCATGCTATATGGTTAGATCCGTGTCTTCACATGCTTATATGCTAGGATTCATGTTCTTCCATGTCTATGTGCCCGGTTTCTACATGTTTAAATGTATGTTTCTATGCCTATATGTCTAAATCTATGTTTTCACATGCTTGTATGCTTGGATCTATGTTCCCTACATGCTATATGCCATCTTCCATGTGCTTGTGCGCTCCATGCCATGTTTGTGTGCCTAGACCTAAGCCATGTTTGTCATGCCATGTAATATTGTAGCCCTTTCGTCGCTTTGTTTTTCTTTCTTGTGTTTTGGCCTAATGGTTAGGACCCGATCTAGACCCTATGATCTTTGTCATCATCCACACACAAAGTGTAACACCCCAACCTAATTGCATAATTAATTTTATGGGTTTATATGCTTGTTATTATCTTAATTACTTTAAGTGCATAAAGCTTTGATATTGTGATATTATAGAAGATATATGCTCTTTTAATGTTGTATGAAAGTTTAAATAGCATTGAAAACACTATGAAAGTTTAGACCCCCAAATAACAAAATACCAATTCAAGCTTTATATCAAACAATATATGTGCAGAAAATGATAACAAGCTTATATTAGAATTGATAAACAATCTAAACCAATTAAAATCACATCCACAATAGAAATTAAATTGTAAAGATTAAGTGCAGAGAGATGCAAACACAAGGACAACACAATGATGTGTTATCAAAGAGGAAACCGAAGCCCTCAGCGTAAAATCTCTCTGCCGCCCTCCAAACGGTCAATAATCCACTAGAAAATAAAGTTAGGATACATGAACAGTAATAGACCCTCCAAGCCTAATCTACCCAGGTACCTAAGCCCTCTAAACTTCTTGCTTCAATGAGGTTACGCCAAACCTTTGTCTTATCTAACTTATCCGATTCCGCTATAACCCATAGCATCAACCAATAACCATTGGTCCCTTCCAAACTGCTTCCCTTAGCACCAAAATACCTTCTCACAGACATGAGTATGGTGAGAAAAGGATTTGGTCAAGAACCTCTCAAGGATGTATCAATGGAGAAGGTGAAAGTAGAGGAATTTGAAGAGTCTCTATGTGAAGATTGTGGATGAATCAATCTTGTTTTTCTCTAGGGTTTCTCTCCCAAAATTCTCTCTGGAAGCTCTCTACATTTCGTGGGTTTAAGGGGTATTTATACTAGGGTGAGATAGGAATACGAAGAGTCAAGTTTTTCAAAACAGAGCTGGTTGGCGGCTTGGCCTCTTGACTTGACTGAGTTGTGAGTTCAAGCCGCGAGATAACAGAACGGCCAGGCTGGACCTTTTGTCCTGTAGTGCAACAGCTGGCATGACTGTTCATCTTCTCACACGCTTTACTCGTGTGCTGCAGTTGGCAGCTTGCCAGTCACGAGTCCTAGCCGCGAATCCCTACATCCTTGCACAATCTTGAGCATTTCTTCACACTCTCTCACTCACTACCCTTACATAAATCTCACATAAATACAGGGTTTCTAAGTGCTAAAATACAAGCAAATTGGCACAGAATAAAGCCAACAAGATGGTTGATCAAATTCAACCTTACAATCTCCCCCTTTGGCTATTCCGTGACAAAACCCTACAACAAACTCTAGACTTAATGCGTGAGTTGGAACAATTGAAAAACTCACTCATACCTAACTTTAGAATTTGTGAAGCTCTTGAACCATAAGACAAAAAAATCTCCTGAAACACAATAACACAATAAGTTCATTGTATGCAGAAAACTTGTAATGCATATGGAGTAAGCACAATGTGATCAAGCAAAATGGGATAAATCAATAAACCATGACTTGACCAAAATTGCAATCACTATATACTAGTGATCACAATGCTCATTCACTCAAGTAATGAATATCCGGACATGCAAGCTAATAAGCTTATTTGCAAAGTATCACTTGCATTCCAACACTCAACCAATTCACACAAAACATATATGCATCTAAGACCAAGATCCTACAAGGGCACAAGAGTGGTGTACTTAAAGAAAATGCATGACATTTAACATCAAGTACTAAAGCTACATAGCATGGGTACAAAGACCTAAAAACCTTAAAAGCTTACAAAAGCAACAGGTACAGACAGTAAATAAAAACTGAATAACATCTTAAGTATTAATAAACCAAAGTTTCAAAGTCAAACAAATCCATGAGTTTTAAACCTTTAAACCAACATTTTAACCATAGTGTAACAAACCTATAAAGAGAGTATTAACCAAACATACTACCATTCGAAACTTAAAGTAAAACTGAATAAACACTGTTTATGGCATGCTCCCCCTTAAAATGGCACTCCCCTTCAAGAGCTGCCCCTCAAGAATTCTCCCCCTTTTTGACCGGAATGGCCAAAGAGTTACTGTTGGGAGTTAAGACTGTCAAACTTGGCTGAAAGTACGTTAAGCTGATCCTGAATTGCTGCCATCCTATCAGTATGCTAATTCTGAACTTCTCTAAGTCCATCAATCCTCTCCAGGATGATCTGAAATGCATTTGGAGGTGCAGCTGAGGTTGAAGCTCTACTCCTCTTGCTTCTGCTTTTGGGTGTGACTAATTGTCCTGCAGCCTCTGCTTCAGTTTCCATAGGATCACCTTCTCCTTGGTCACCCTCCTCTTCATCACTTTAAAGATGAACTTGTATCCTTATGAGGGTTAGTTTGTTTATGGCTAATAGAGGAGCCATGGGACTGATATCTTGAGGAATTGCAACCCTTTTTGCTCCAAAAAGTCTCATGAGAAGACTAGGGAAGTTCAGCTTGGGCCTTGAGGTGGTTCTAGTCTCATCCACAATTGTGTCATATATGTGAGAGCTGATATCAATGAAGGTCTTTCCTTGAGCTCCATGAGGAAGATAGCTCTGGCATTAGTAAGAGTAGTCATCTTTCTTATAGGATACAAGTTAAACATCATAATGGTGTTCAGACACCTCATGTCAATAGGGAAGGCATTAGTATTGAGACATCTCCCCTCTTTAACACCACCATTCCGAGTCTGGACAGTGTCTATAGATAGCATCCTATCTTTGTAGTTGGTGAACTCATGATCCTCTAATCTTTCAAGTCCTAAAACCTCATCAATGTCATGTGCATCTATGGTGAACTCATGACCTCTGATCCAACAGTTCAGCTCATCCTCCCATATGCTCACATTTGCATAGAATTCTTAAAGGCTCACACACAGCAGGTAGGTCATCCAGTAACTTATCCCACCCTCTGCCTTCAAAGCATTCTAGAATGAAGGTATCCTTCAAGTCATTTAAATCCACAAACCTCTCCTGGATAATTGTTCCCTTCATAAAAGAATCTATGTATCTCTCAAAATGTTGAACAAACCTAAATAGGTTATGGTCCATTTTCAACCTTTTGTCAGCCTTTTTAGTAGGGGTCTTCTTCTTTATAGGTGTGGGAGCCATCCATAAACAAGCTGAAAAGGCCACAACAAAAGCAGTACACAATATGTGGAAATGCACACATATTAGTAACTAGTTAGTTGCAAAGGGAGTAACAGAATCTCAAGTCAACACACAGACCAAGCACAGTTGAGAACTAAAGAAGGATAGCTCAAATTAGAACTTAGGAACTCAAACTAGTTTAGTCTGTATTGATATAGACTAGAACAAGTATTAAACAGCTATATATATGGATAGAGGAAACCTCATACAGGCAAAAAAGAGCATATGTCTATGAGACATATCTTAATAAATATAAAATGTTAAAAAAAAAAAAAACCCTCAAGACAGAAGCACACACATGATATGGCAACTTAAAATCATAGTATTATAAGACAAACAATCCAAAATCTCAAACATTCTGAAACACCCAAACTCACATACAAAGTAAATCACAGAAAACCCCAAACCCATATACCTAAGGGGTATGTAAACTATCAAATGGCAAAGCTCAGAACAAAGACTAGCACAATGAGACTAAATTATGATAGCAAATGTATACAACAACAAAAGCAACCAACCCCAATCAACCAAACCCAACATTTTAAGCAAAAACATGTTCGAACACAGTATATCTCAAATCACAGTGATAGCTCATAAATCAAGAAAATAATGCTCAAAACATGAAATATGAAGTGAGAAAGAGAAAACCCATACCTTTTTCTTGAAGGTTTAACAAGAAATGGTGCAAAAATGGAGGATTTTCAAAGAGAGACACGATGTGTTTGAAGGAGTGAAATGGGAAAGACAATGAACAGTCACAAAAATTCAAGGGAAAAACAGAAAAAAAAATTTAAAAACTGTCTTTAAAACGCAAAACACTCATTTTTTGCAACTGAGTCAAGTCGCCAGTCAGTTGCCAGGGTAAGCCGCGAAACACTTTGAAACCAAGATTCGCGAAAAATTTTCTAAGTGTTTTTTGCAACTGGAAGGTCTACTTGCGAGAAAGTCGTAAGGTGAGCCGCGAAAATCTCTATGTACCTTTCACGACTAGACCTTCCACCCTCGAACAAGTCGCCACACTTAGCCGCGAAAACCATAAGAACACACATTTTGAAAAATATTCTAAGTATTTTTCGCGACTAGGGCATTTACCCGCCAATGAGTCGTCAATGAGTCACGAAAACCTTCTGAGTAAAATTCGCGACTGGGGCATACGGCTGGACCAACCCGCGACTGAGCCGCCAGAACAGGGCAATACTATTTTTGAAATTTTGACACTTTTATAAAAGCAAAATACTTTCCAAAAATAAGCTAAAACACTCAAAAATCTTTTTGTGTTTGATCAACAACGATTGAGCATGTGAAAACACATTTAAACAAGTATAATCACATAAATGAATATGGCATTCATTGAACATAGATTTGTGTGTTGTGTGTAAATATAAAAAATGAGATAGTCCATAGTCTAATGTGAAGTTTCAATGATCAATTCAATCAAGGCATACACAATTAGCACTAGATAACATGACCCATCTCAATTATAGAAGTATGCATATATGACCTCCCACATAAGCTTAATTACATTTCTTTGAAACTTTTCATTTGTCACCATACACATTATATCATTTGATCATTTTGAATCAATATATCTCACTGTGAGATTGATGCCTGAAATTTTTAATATTTCAATTTGATGAGTTAGCCTTTGGCTTTTTGGGCATCATACATTTTATTTTTGGACGCTTTCCCTTTTTCCTAGTTAAATACTAGCATGTGCGACAGGCTTTTGCAACTCAATATCTCTTTTTATTTGGAGATTTACATTTGGTGAGCTCTTTGAGTAAAACAATAAAATAAAAGTGGGAAGATATATAGGCACAAGTCTATGCATGTCTCAAGATCAACAAAACCATTTACTAATCATTTATGACAAGGTTGAAGATCTATTTACAACAGTTACATAGATTTCAAGATTTATTCCATAATGATATGAGTGCATAGGGAACAAGCTAAGCTCATAGATGCACAAGGTCATAAGTACAAAGGTACAAGGCAAAACATGTTTTAAGATAAAACTCAACAAAGTCGATCAAACTTTTTGGATTTTTTACTTTTTATGTGTTTTTGGATTTTTGACATAAAAACAAGAAAAGATTGATCAAAAACAACATAAAAACATTTTAAAATGAAATAAATAAATAAACAAATTTTCAACACTCATTAGCAAAAAGCATACTACCAAACACAATCATAAAGCATAGGAAGAATTAATGCATGGACATGTTATAATGCTTATGCATAAGTATCTTCGTCACCCACACATCACGTGCATTTGGGGTGATATCCTTGATAGATTGGGTATGAGAGTTAGGACTTTCAAACCTTCTTGTGAAGCTTTCCAAGCAAGTGGTGAAGGCACCGATCATCTTCATCACGTCCATCATTTCGGGATCACGGTTTTGACTTCTTGGTTGCTCACCACCCCAAGACCTCTTGTCATTTCTTCTTCCTCGTGATCGAGGAGCGCTTGCATTGTTTAACGCTCTCAGCTTATGACAGTTGGGTCTGGTATGTCCTTGCAATCCGCAATAGTGACAAACATGATTCGTTCTAGGACCCCGTTGTGATCTTGGAAGTGATCTTCCTCTAGCTTCACGTCTAGCTTCTGATTGATTACGGAATGTATACACTCGTTGATTAGCGACATTCTTCTTCTTTTCAGTCTTAACTTTATCAAGAATAGACTCTTCTACAATTGGCTCTTTGGCTTTCACAAACTTTACTTCTTTGGTGACATTGGCTGATGAGATACTCCCTCCAGTATATCCCACTCCGGACTTGTCTGAGGCTGATTTTTTATGAGCAAGTATTTCATTAAGTTTCTTGGATGAGACACGGTCTACCTTAGCATTTGCTTGAAGCACTTCGTACTCAAGAAACTTTATCTTAGAGTATGCTTCGGTCAGCTCTCCATTCAGCATCTCTATCTCATACTTGGCCTCCTTATGTCGCACTAGGAGACTTCGATAGTCCTCCTCTGCTTTCTTCATCCTCTTCACAGCCGCCTTGGCCACCCTTATATACTCTCCAGACTTCTCAAGGAGTGAGTTGCAGGTCTCTTGGAGACCAGCAGTGCTTTCGTCTTCTTCAGCATCTGATTCTTCAACAACTCCCATTAATTCTTCATCACTACGCTCCCCAAGCTCCTGTACAAGCGAATTCAAGTCCTCTGAAGACTCAACATGAGCAATGGTCATAAACGCGAACTAATTTCCTTCTCCATCACAGCTTTCCTCAGAATTAGAATTAGATGAGTTGGAGTCACTAAGAGTAGTGGCATAGACCTTGCCCTTCAATTTCAAATAATTGGGATATTCTTTCTTGGAATGTCCATGTCCATTACACTCGAAGCACGTGATTCCTTGCAAAAATTGGGATTCTCTACCATCTTTCCTTCTGAATTCCCTTTTTTCCTTCTCGAAATTCTGAAATTTCCTTTTGTCACTAGATTTCCCACTGTTTTTAAGTTTTAACAACTTCCGAAAGTTTTTCACAAGGTACGCCACATCTTTATCTACAGCATCTTCTTCCGAAGAGTCATGAGATACTACCCTCTCATCAATTGTTTTAAGAGTAAGAGATTTGCTCTTCTTTTGCGTGGGCAGTGACAATTCATATATCTACAATGAACCAACCAACTCTTGAACTTTAATGTCATCAAGATCTTTGCTCTCTTCAATAGCTATTACTTTGGCATTAAAGCTTTTCGGCAGTGATCGAAGGATCTTCCTTACTATTTTAGAATCCTCTATCTTTTCTCCCAAATTGAATTTGCCGACGACCACCTCGTTCAACTTGCTATAAAAATAGTCAAAGGACTCATCCTCGCTTATCTTAAGCTCCTCAAAGTAAGTGGTCAACATCTGTAGTTTGGTGTCTTTCACTTTCTTTGTTCCTTCATAAGTAGTCTCTAGAATCTCCCATGCTTCCTTAGCAATAGTGATATGTGAAATCCTGTGAAATTTTTCTAGAGAGACACCACAAAAAATAGCATTCAAGGCTTTATTAGCATTAGCCACCGCAAGAGCTGCCTTATCGCAAGTGGATTTGGCAACCTCTGGCCTAGTCCAACCTACTTCAACTACATCCATACAACATCATTAATAAAACACAAAAATGCCATCATTCAGACTTTCCAAAAAGCATAATTATTACCATCAAAAAATGGTGGCACATTTTGAGATTAAGACCTATCCATCTCAATATGAGGTCAAGGATCACACTAAGGTATTTAAACCACAAAGAATGCACCCGCTCTGATACCAATTGAAAGTTCAAATAGTGTTGAAAATACTATAAACGTTTAGACCTCCAAACAACAAAATATCAATTCAAGCTTTATATCAAATAATGTATGTGCGAAAAATGATAACAAGCTTATATCAAAATTGATAAACAATCTAAACCAATTAAAATCACATCCACAACAGAAACTAAATGGTAAAGATTAAGGGAAGGGAGATGCAAACACAAGGACAACACAATGATGTGTTATTGAAGAGGAAACTGAAGCCCTTGGCGTAAAACCTCTCTGCTACCCTCCAAGCAGCCAATAATCCACTAGAAAATGAAGTTAGGATACATGAACAGCAATAGACCCTCCATACCTAGGTACCTAAGCCCTCCAAGCTTCTTGCTCTAATAAGGTTACGCCGAACCTTTGTCTTTTCTAACTTACCAGATTCTGCTATAACTCATAGCATCAACCAATAACCATTGGTCACTTCCAAATTGCTTTCCTTAGCACCAAAAGACCTTCTTATAGACGTGGGTATGGTGAGAAAAGAATTTGGTCAAGAATGTCTCAAGAATGTATCAATGGAGAGGATGAGAGTAGAGGAATTTGAAAAGTCTCTATGTGAAGATTATGGATGAATCAATCTTGTTTTTCTCTAGGGTTTCTCTCTCAAAATTCTCTCTGGAAGCTCTCTACATTTCGTGGGTATAAAGGGTATTTATAAGAGGGTGAGATAGGAATGCGAAGAGTCAGGTTTTTCAAAACAGAGTTGGTTAGCGGCTTGGCCTCTCAACTTGACTGAGTCGCGAGTTCAAGCCACGAGATAATAAAACGGCTAGGCTGGACCTTTTGTCCTGTAGTGCACCAGCTGGTGTGACTATTCATCTTCTCGCATGCTTCACTCGTGTGCTGTAGTTGGTAGCTTACCAGTCGCGAGTCACCTGCGAGTCCCAACTACGAATCCCTGCATCCTTGCATAATCTTGAGCATTTCTTCACACTCTCTCACTCACTGTCCTTACATGAATCCCACCTAAATACAGGGTTTCTAAATGCTGAAATACAAGCAAATTGGCACGGAATAAAGCCAACAAAATGGTTGATTAAATTCAACCTTACATTGTAGAATGAAGTTTTATAAAGGTAAGGGTTTATATGCGAAGTTATATTGTTTTTTGGGCCTTTCTAGAATATATAAGTTTGTAGGGGGTGGTGAGTAAATTTTGAAAAGCTAAAAGTTGTAAGGTGAGTCATCAACTCACTATTCCCCTTAGCATACAAGTGCTCCACCCAAGTTATTTCCCTTATCTTTTCTTTGCTGCACCAAAAACTTCTTGGTTCATCTTTCTTTGCTCCTTTGTTTTCTTCTTCCTTTGTTCTTATCAGCAACACCATCTCACAAGTACCCATCTTTTCTTTCACAGAAAATCATAGATATCACTCTCTAAAAAGAAATTAAGAGCCTAACACTAAAATTTCAGCTTCAAAGTTTGTGGATAAGTAGATTAAACTATATCTGGTTTTGGGTATTTTTGATGGTGTAATTGTTTTGTTTTGTTTCCCTTCTTTGTTCTCTAATTTGATTGTTAGAAGCTAAATTTGAGGTTTTGTGTTAGCTATTTGAAAGATTGAAGATATCATGGTCTTTTAGATGCCTATTCATGTATTCTAACATGTATAATATAGGTATAAAAATACCCACATGAAGTGAAGGCCAATTTCTATGGTTGATGATTTTATAAGAGAACATGTTAAAACTGTCACTGTGACAAATTTGGTGTTTTCAACAAGAAAAATTTGGATTAAATTGTATTCCATGAATTAGAATACTAGGAGTAGTTTTTATAAATTCTTAGACACACATGATTGTAATGGAAGTGGTCTCACAACATTTGGATCAATATAAAATAATGGTTTAATTTCTAAGTTGCATGAAATTCTATCAAAACAAATTTGAGCATATTGTCTTGTATAATTTTTAATTAATCATGGTTTTATTATTTGACTCCGAAACTGATATGGTATATACTAGACGTCCAAGAGAGTGGTTCTGTATAATTACATGACATTTGGATGTGTATAGACAGTCCATTTGTACTTTACAAATGAGGCATATGCTATTGAAATGAGCAGTGAACATCATATGATACACCTGACTTTGAAGATATAATTCTAAAGTTAGGGTGAATGCGTTAAGCTATAAATTAGTATGCTCATCTTTTAGTATGTTTGGATCATAGAAAAATTTTATGCCTTGGTTTCTCTACGGTTTGGGTACATAATGTGTTTAATGAATGTATCATGTGCTTTGGGGAATCTTGTGTGATGAGAATTATGGATTTTCTTGAGTTTGAGAGTTAGGTTGTGATCAATTTATAAGTTTATATATTTAGGAAGAGTTGTTAGTAATAAGTTTTGGTTTTTCATCTAGGTGACGAGAATAAGAACATGGACACTTGAGCTCCTCTTATACAAATCTCTCGCGTCTTCTGTTTTCAGATAAGGGATATGTGACATGTGTATTTGATAAGTATAAAGATTTTTTAGAAAATTATTATGCATTAAAGCTTTTAATTAAAGATATTACATATAAGCATGATTTAAGTAAAATATATGTTTGTAAGTTGTTCAATCTTATATATATGATAATTTTAGCATATTGATGCTAGTACTTATATCACGAACATAATATTTAAGAATGAAGTGAATATGCTACTATTATGAAATAATTATGTAAAAGCATAGTTATTAAAAAATATATAGTTTCCGGGTTATTCCATTGTTATGTTGTGAACTCAGCCAATAAGGGTTATAGTACTGGCATTTTCTTAGAGATTTTGATTGGCCTTTATAAGTGGTGAGGACTTTGCTGTACCCGCCCTTGTTGGTAACGGCTAACTTGTGGAGGATGCTAGCCGACCTCATGGTTGATGATATGATCCCACCAAAAGGGGTGATACTTTCTGATATGATCCTGGGATTACTTAGCATTGTGGGGAATGCTGGATGCCTAGTACTTTGTGTTGGAAGCCTCTCAAAGTTATGACAGACTTACAATTAGACAGACTAATATGTATTATAAATGAGTTATTAAGCTATTTGGAAATTATAAGAAATGTATGATGATAAGAAAGGTATGTTGAATGTGTTATAAGTCTGATAAGAAGTTTATGATAAAGTATTTTGTAGTCTTTCTAAAGATAAGGTTACTGAATTATGTTTTTATTCCTTATTATGTCCTTTTATTATTATATGAAAGGAAAATGAAGTATTTTCATCTAAAAGCTCATAAGTTATTTTAAGAACAATATGAATAGTATGAAGGCTATTTTATCAAAACTGGCATATCCATAAAATATTTAATTTATATGCATTCTTATTAAAGGCACATGGAGTTTAAAACCTTACTAGGCTTCGCAGCTCATCCTATTATATTTCAGTGCACAAGTTCTTCCTAGAAGCAGCAAGAGTATTAGAGGTGACAAGGATTCTGTGATTCTCGTTTGTTAGAATGTATAGTTTATCTCTTTTGTTGTATAGGAGGAATCAAGATGTACTTGATCCTTTGAGCACAGATGTAATTCAAAACCTTAGTCTGTTTTGAACCCCAATTATATGACTTTGGGGTTGGGTTTGTAAATAAAAGTTTTTGCTAAACGTTTAGCTATGTAATATTTACACGAATACCTTAAGTTTCAGCCAAGTGGTACTTGCAAAGTTCAAATGAAATGAAGTTTCAAGGTTTTCATCATTTTTGTATATTATGGTTTTTATGCAAGAAAATAAGAAGGAATACAAGAAAAAATTCTTGATAAACACCTTTAGCTTAGGTTGGTTCATGTTAGTATTGAGGTAAACTTGATATTAACATTCCAGTCATTCTCTAAATTTTGAAGTACAGGTTTGAGTCATGAAAACAAGGCCCACATAGAAGGGTTTGGATCATCCTTATTTGCATGTTTATGCTTGCTTGCTTCTATGCTTTATGCTTGTGTTAGCCTCTCTAGTTCTAGGCTTTGTCATGCTTGATGCCTGTAACAGGTTTGTGGTTATGTGGTTACATCCGGCACCCATAAGGCCTTGTTTGGATGTAACCATTTCGGATGCATCACCATGATGTCGGTTGCTTCGTGCATACCTTTCCTCCTTTCCTCTCTGTGCAATGCTATGCTTACCATGCTTGTTTGTGCCACCTGTTGGCTTTCTGTGCATCTTTACACACTTGCTTACATGTTCATGCATGAGTCTTGCTTGCTAGTGTGCCGTCCATGCTTCAACACAATGAAGTTATGGACATTTAATCCAAACCTACCTTTGTTGATCGCCGACACCACCTTTTATTTGCTTTCTTGCTAGTTTTTCTTCTCGCTTGTTTGCTTGTTTTCTTGCTTTATTATTTCTTTGCTTGCCATGTCTATCATTCTCATCTGCTTTATGCCTTCTTTATATGCACTTTGCATCTTTTCCTTCCATTTCTTGTCTGCTGGTTTCTTGTCTTTACCTTTGCATGTATACACATGGAGCGAGGACACTTGAAGCTAGGGCACAGTCTCCCAAGCACAAGCAAAAAGGGTGTAGACACATGCATGTAGATATGAGCCAAGCGGCTATGTTCAGTAGGTTTAGGGGTCTAGCTTCTCCCTTTTGGTTATGTACTCTTTTAAACCTCCCTTCCTTCCTCATCCCTTTCTCTCTTAGATGGGTTTTATTAGGTATATCATGTCATGTATCATTCGTCCTCATCTCTAGAGTATGGTGATCCCTGTTTACTTTCCTACACCTATATTTTGGGCCATGCTCTAGAGATGAAGGCATTTACTTTCTTGCTCTATGTGCTTACATTGTGCATAATGTATATATATATATATACCTGCTCACCCATTTCAATGTGATTGTCACAGTCCATACCACATAAGGCCAAGCGATGCCTAATTTCCATTGTGAAAGTAAGGTGACATGTTGCCAGATTTTCACCATGAAAATCTGGCATTTTTCCCGAATGCCTTAGGAAAGCATAGATTAGGACCACGCCATTCAAAAGCCAAACATCAAAGCCCCTATGCATGCAAAGCCTTAAAAGTCTATGCTAAAATCATGTCTTTTACTACCAATTTTCAAAAATTAAGGTTTTATCTAAACAAAGGACTGTCCTTGGACAAGCGTTGTGGAGTGCCTAACACCTTCCCCACACGTAACTAAACTTCCAGACCTAAGAATCAAGATTTTTTTTCCATACACATTAGATTAGGAAAAATGCCACTTTTCTTAGCCTAGGATTGGTAATAAAATCAACTAGAAACAAGTGACCAATTACACCTTAGAAAATCCAATGATTGGTGGCGACTCCACTTACCTTTGGTAATCCCTTAAAATTTTATCCAGATTCCTACCACAAACGCCAAAGGTAGACCTACCTTCCTCCATCAAGAGAGAGAGCACCTGAAGCCTCGCGGGAACCACGCCACACACACTACACACACAAACACCCATCATCAAAAAGGGGGCCCTCCAATAGGGCCCCGCACATATGGAAGCATCGCCATGGCGAGTGGTCGAACAAAGGCCCACAACGACGGTGGTTCTCCACTCCATTTTGAGGCTGAATGTCAACAACAACCAATCATAGAATTTTCTTAGCTTGATTGGAAACCTGATGTCTAAATGATATAGTTTGTACTCCTTTTTCCTCTTGAGAAATTTTCTTCATTAGGTATGAAAATCAAGAAAAATCAATTGGAGCCAAAGCATCAACTAGATGCAACAAATTGGGTATTTTGCAACAATTTGATGAAATTTGGTAAAACTAGGAGAAACCTAAAAGTTTAATACTAAAAAACAATGTTTACCAAGTTTGACTAGAAAATTTGACAGCATAAACAATGCAAATGTGTGATAGATGTGCAGATATTTCAATTTCCTTCAAGAGTGTTAATACAAAATCTCAAGTTTGAAATCAAACAATCGAAAGAGTTCCACAATTGCATTTTTGTATTAATGAATTTTTAGGTACAATTCCTTGTATTCAAATTCTAATATAATAGTATAATCATCTGATTCGATCTCCTTGGAAAAGTCTTCAATTCAAGTATTGCATCGATGTAGTCTTGAATTGAATGCAAGATGTCCTCCACTTGGATTGAAAAGTGGATTGAAAGGTATTTGGAACAGAATTGTAATGAATCTCTGGTTGTATGCTTGTTGGAGATTTCTTGTGCTTTAAGTTCTTCATTTCTTCTGATGTTCTTGACCTTCAAAGATTTGTGGTGGAAGTTATTTAGGGATTTAGATCTTGAATTTGATGAAGTTTCGACGGATCAAAGTATTTGATGTTTCTTGAGGCTTTGATGCTTGATTCTAGTAGAACTTTGAGACTCGGAAGAATGATTGGGATGAATGTTCTTCGTATTGTGTTAAGACAGATTGACTCTGGTTAATTAATTCAATTACCCAAGTTGATTAAATAGAACAACTTACAAGAAAATTGTGGAGGCACCAACAAATCATTAAATAAACTAAATACAGTGGAAATTAAATTGACACGGTTAATTTGTTAACAAATAGGAAAAACCTCTCGCAAGGCAAAAACCCCACCAAGGGAATTTAAGGTTACCACTCCCAAGAATCCATTAATCAATAATCAAGCAGTTACAAATATAAGGAATTTTACTATCTTGGCCTATCCCAAAATACCAACCTACAGTTAAACCTTCACTCCAATACCCAATTGGACTTGATCTTGTAGTAGCATTCTTTCCTTTGTTACACAAATCTCCAATCTGTGAGTAACTGCTTTACACGGATCCCAATACGTGACTAACTCTAGCAACTTGAATAATTATTGTTGGCTTCCAAGTTCTTCACTTCATCAAAATGAAGATCAGGAAGCACTTGGTTACAAAACCCTAGGGTGTACAAACGCAATAGTTTCACACAAGGTATATGAGTTCTATGTCTTTGTTTCCGTGTATAATGACTTTTAAAATAAGCCTTGTATATGACTAGGGTTGTAAGGAAAGAAACCCTAATCAAACAAGTCATCATGGGCCAAATTTCAAATCTAAAAATTCTGAAATTGTAGATCTCAATAGATCAAGCTTGTATTGAGCTTTTCCATTAATCCTCGATAGTAGTATCTACGAGCTTTTGTCGAGACTTAATGAATCATCTTTTCTTCACTTGTTTCTCAGATCAATCTTCATGTTTTTAAAGATACCACTTGATATGTTTGAACAACATACTTCATGATATATTAAACTCAACTTAGATCTACCAAATTACAAGTAAAGTGCATTTTGTTAAAGGATTAGTTAATTACGTAGAAAATATAAACCTAACAATCTCCTCCTTTGGCAGTCCATGACAAAACCATAAGCATAATTATGAGAGAAGTATAAAATAACAATCTCCATAACATTATACAAAAAGTACATAAGTATATCTACTACTATGAACTCTTGAAAAACTTTGCAAGAAAAGAGATCATGGCATGAAAGACTTGTAACCTATCATAGCTGAAACACTTAAACAAGATCCATCAAAGGCATCAAGTGTGAAATATTGACAAGTTATATAAAATAAGAAACATGTGCATACAGAGAGAAAAGAAACAACACATGTGAGACAAAGGTGAAAAACATACATCTTCATCATATATATCAAATAAGTACAATGTATATAAAAAGGTCACAAGACCAAGGTACATGTAATGAGAACTATACAACAAAAATCTCACTACATATGTCAAAATACTCTCCCCTTATCACTAGACTAGCTCTCCCCCTAACAACATGACTACTCTCTCATAATCAAAACTACTCCCCCTTTTTGTCATAAGTGACAATGAGTGAATCATTGAGAAACAGTCATCTCATCATCACTAGCAAAGCTAGAAGCATCATCACTCACATCATCTCCACCATCAAAAGACTCTTCAGAAGGATTGGGTGAGGGAGAAAGAGCAAAGCCACCAAGACGTGATGATCGGCGAGCAATACAACCAACTCTGGTGTTAATTTGACACACCTCATCAAAGAGAGTGTTTGATACCAAAGTCAGGATGCATCTGTTTAAACTGACCCAAGATGGTAGCGAAAGATGCCTCTACTCCAGAAGAAGAAGATGAAGTAGATGAAGAAGATGCTAGAGAGGCATAGGCAGCATCCTTAGCAGCTCGAATGTCAGCCTCCTCCTGCTGAATGGGAGTGGCCTCCACACGAGGCTACTTGGCCTTGGTCGCTAGCTATGCAGTGCTCCTTCGCTTAGATTCACAATTGATAGCACCTATGATAGAGAAAAGAAGGGCAGAAGGAAGAGGAATATGCATATGCGTGGGGATGCATGTGATAGCTGATGGAAAGATTAGCTTATCACGTGTAGCAGTGTATTGATAGATATCTATCATAGATACTATCATGTGTGAAGGAAAGGTTATAGAGTGACCCTCCAGGAGAGAGAAAATAAAATGAGCATGAGGCTTAGTGATGGTGTTATAGTGAGACCATGGAGTGAGAATAGAGGTCATCACCATATTAAGGATCCTTGGACCCTTAGTGAAGTCATGTGTGGAGAAATTTAGAAGATCACCCTACACCATGGCTGTCTCACAGAATCGTGAGCCCAACTCATCTCTAGAGATAAAGCAGAGACAAGGATGACTAGGGTAGTCCGGATGAGCTACCCTAGGGACATGTAGTACCTTGGAAATGAGCTCCGGGGTAACTATGATAGGTGTTCCTCAGAATACCGTAGTAAACTGAGGAATAAAGGTATTGATAGCGTGTATGTTGGAGTAGAACTTCTATATAAACATCCTAGGACACCTCGAGGGTTTCTCGTAGAAAGATACCCAAACCTGAGAGCTAAACACACCAGGAAGAGGCGTGTCTGGAAAATTAGACAGAATGACTTGGTGTTTCGAATGAATCGCCTGATCAAAAAAGTTCTCCTCAAAATCCTTTTAGGATTTCAAATCACGGAACTGATCTCTAACAAGAACAAAAGGAAGAGAAGAACAAGATGAAGAACCATGATGAGATATCAGGTTCTTTGAAGCTGCAGATTTCTTGGGTGCCTTGTCAAAGAAACTAAGGAAGAGAACAAACGGAAAACACAACAAAAGAGAATCTCACATGGGAATGCATGAGCATGTAATGTGCAAAACAAAATTACATCATGAGCAAAAACCCAATCCAAACTATAGCACTCATAGTAATATAGCATGAAAATGCAATGCATGAGCAGGTGATAACCATTATAGCAAAACTCAACTTGAAAATTTTCACAAAAACTCAAAAACCCCACATACCCAAAGAAATATGAAAACCTAGGTTAAAGATACATGAAATGCATGAAAATGAAGAAAAGAGAAGATTTAGATCACATACAAACAAATTGGAGCTTGGAAGCTGAAATCTTGAAGGGAAGAGAGATTTTTGTGAAAAGAAAGGGTTTGGATCGAGAGAGAAGAGAGAGGGATTGAAATGTTTGAGTGAGAAATGAACCGGGTCGAATCTTGAGTATATATAGAAACATGCATCTCGATAATTCATTTTAGTCAATAATTTGTCTAATTCATTTTAGTCACCTAATTAACTTAACCGATTTTAAAGGGTTTGTTAATTAAGGCAAGCCAAAAGTCTTGAATTAAAGATCTTGCACTCGGAAGTTCAGTTATGTGTAGGGAAGGTGTTAGGCACCCCACAATGCCTATCCAAATGATAGTACCTTATTTTACTTTAACTCAAACGTTATCTTTTTAGTGAAAAAAAATAGACTACTTGGCATTCTGATTTTGAAAAAGTTTTGAACAAACAATATATATATATATATATATACATATACATGTGAGTATTTATTTACTTATAATCACCATGTGAATATTAACGTCAAAGAATATTTACAATCAAAACATGTGAGATATATACAAAAATATCATGTGAGGAAACATGCATATAAAGGAATAGTATACAATAGCATGTGACTAAAATGTTTACTAGATATATTGCATGTGAGTATTAACTACTATACAAACAAATTACAACACAAAAATAAAAAGAGGGAGTTGGAACGGCAGCACCTTGTCGTCCTCCACAATTTTCTCATTTTTACCATGCAAAAAAGATGACAATAAAAATATGTTAGTGCCAAAGTAAAAAAGAGACCACGTAAGCATGATTGGTGCATATGGGTTCAATGGAATTGAACCATAAGCACAAATCCTTAAACATGCTATTCTAAGGAAAAGTTTTAAATTACAATGCATGAACAAATTTTACAATGTTAACTCTATTTTCATTTTTGGAAGAAAAGTTTGATGGAAAACACATATCTTGGATGAAAAATTTTATTGTTTTAAGAGAAGTTTTAAAAACCATTTTGAACATTTTTTTTTTTTTTGAAAAAAAAAAAGATCTCTTTTGAACAAGCAAAGTTTGCAATGGGAAATAGGTTTTCATTTTTTTGAAAAGAAAAGTTTTGAAAAGTACCCTTTTTTAGAGGAACTAGAAAATTTGGGGGAAAAAAATTGAAATTTCAAATAAATTCATATTAGCATAAGGAACATGTTAGTTTTGAAAAGATTCATGGGTTTATTTTTAGAGAAGAAGATTTAACTTTTGAAAAATCCCATAATTTTTGAGAAAATGATTTAAATAAAAGAGGTTTATTTTGGGATGACAATAATGTAAAGGGGATGGGGAAGTGCTTGAAATTGAAAGGGATGACATTGAAGTAAAAGGGGATGGGAAAAAGCTTGAAATTAAATGGGTAACAACATATATATAAACAAAAACATAAAAATTCATATATATGCTTAAAAGAAATGAGATTTCTTCTCCCGGTACTTCTCATATAAAGTATAGGAGATATTCACTAGACATCCAAATCTTTCTAGAAATATAAATTTTGATGAAAATGGAGCTCAGAAAGTCCTCCAAACAACTGTACAAAGTTTGGACCAAAAACTAGAAAAAAGACAAAATAGCCTAATGAGGTGGCAAAAGTGGGAGGCTATGTGTAGTGTACCATGGTACACTACACATAGCCTCCCACTTTAAGAGGACTTTCTGAGCTCCATTTTCTTCAAAATTTATATTTCTAGAAATATCTGGATGTCTAGTTTCTATTGGTCCTAACCTTAAAAGATTTGGAGCTATGGTTGTCAAGATATCGTGTCTGGAAGGAAGGCTATGCAGTGCTGAATTCTGTGACGTTTTTCCATAAAAAATTTGTTTCTTCCAAACTGTAGCGGATATCATTGAGCACTTTTTATGGAAGGTAGTCAAGACCTCACACTTCAAGTTGTTTCAGCCAAATCACTCCAGTTCTTGCCCAATCAGTACGATTTATTGCGCGAAGTTGCCCCAAAAACTGCCGACCTTCTCTTTTTTAAAGTGAAGTTTTTATTAGGGTTTTTGGTTTTTTGTTGATATCTAATCCGTTTTAACTCCTATTTTTGCTCGTAAACTATTGTTTTGAAGGGAAAAATATGCCTTGCAAGATGGTCCAAAATTCAACTCGATCCGACGGTTGGATCAAAAAGTCAATGTTTTAACCATACCTTGTTAGGGTTTTGGCTCAAAAGGGTAAATGTTGTAACCCTTTGATCCACTATCCGATCATGTTGTATTTATTTTTCACCCTTGTTGGCTTTGAAACTTCCAATTTTGCACCTTTTTTCAATTTATTTTTTTTTTTTGGATTTTGGCATTTGTTTTGTCACGTGAATTGAGACTGGACAAAATACAATATCGACATTAACTAGTAATCATTGTAAATAAATTTAGTTGAATATAATTTCCAAAACCTATTTAATTAATTGACATCTTAATGCCAAATGGAAGCACAATATATTAGATTTTGTTCTAGCTTATTAAAGTATTGACATATCAAGAGAAAATAAGTTTGGAATCCACCAAAATTTTGAAAAACCTTAGAGAAGTATTTTATTTCAATCTACTGAAAACCAATCTACAAAAATAGATATTTGTAGGAGCCCATAGGGTTTTAGTTAGGCTTCCTTAAAAATGAAAATTACATGAATACCCTTAAATTTCCTAAGACATCATAGAAGATTAAATTACCCCTAAATAAAATAACAAAACTTAGATCTAAAAATAAGCGATAACAAACAAAAATAATTAATTATGCATCCCTCTGACTTAATTTTTGAATGTCTAGATTCCAAGAAAATCTAGGAATACTTGTTCTACATCACATCCTCCCCAATTTGGAGTTTATTAATGTTAGAACACAATTATTGGTAGTAAATTGTTGTAGAAATATGTTTCTATTACAAAATACTTTATTTCTTCTACACCTTATATTCATTACAAAATCTGACAAAATACTTGTTTCTTGACTTTCTTCTGCAGCTTATTTCCTAATTTAAACTGTCCAAATCACACAAAATATACATTGAAATAATGCCATTGAAAGATGTTAGGTTTAGAGCCTTGAACAAATAAAGTATTTATCCAGATTTGAGGCCAAATTGTTAATTAGATTAATTATGCAAGGCTTAGGTTAAATAAAAAATCAAGCATATCAAGCACAATGGAAAATTAAATAACACAAAATATAATGACCCAGGAAACTTTATGAAACAACTTGTTCCAAAAAAAAAAAAAAAAAACTGAGGGTACCAATCCTAAGGAAACAATTTTACCAAAAGCTAGAGATTTACAATCAAGAATAACTCTATTTGTAGTAAATCTAACTTCAATTATCTAATTGAGCTCTGAAACCCACAAACTTCCTTTACAGGAACTACTGCAACGTGAACCTCCAATCCACACACTTCAAAATCACATTAAAGTTTTGAATCTACGTAAACCTCCATTAATCTATGACTTCAAGACCACCCTTGAAGATTTAGATCTCTAGCATCTTTGATGACTAGTATGAGGCAACAACTTCTACAACACCGGATCTTAAGTTTCTTCAAAGAATATCTTCAATAAAAGATATGAGAGAGTTTTATGTACAGAAATTCTAGTTATAGAATAGGAGGCACAAGAGGCACTTCTCTCTCTCTTAAAAAGCTCTATAGGATTAGCTTATAACGTTCTTTAAATATTGCGACAAGTGCATATCACGATTTGGGCTTGAAATAGACAAGTTATGGGTTTTTCATGTTTGCTGATTTTTGCTGATCTGTAACCCTCGATTGATCAAACTTCAATTTCAATCGATCAAAACTGTGAAAAATCCTAATCCTTGAATTTGATTATTTCCTGTTCTTGCACACTAAATACTTGTATTTTGAATACTGTCTAATCAATTCTATAGACTCTATAAGCTATATTTAGACAAATTTGTGTTTATTGGTTTGCCAATAAAACTATACAAGTATAAAACCTAAAAAATAGACAATAGACAATGAAAGTAAGTATTCTTCTACATTGTAAAAACAATTCTAGGAGAGAGGGAAAAGAGTGACATAGTCAACATACAAACATAATAACGCATCTATGTAATCAACATTTGTAGTAGATATATGTTCTTTTCTTTTTCTTTTTCTTTTTAGGACAAAAAAGATTTTAGTGACTTTTTTTACACGATTTTCATACTTATCCACCATTAAAGGAAGTTCCGTACCTTGGGTGACCTATCAGAATAATGATATAACACCCCTCCAATGACATGGAAATTAAATACGTGTTTTCAACGTGTGTCTTTCAATTTTCGTTCACATCTCTCTCTTTCGGAGTGTGTTTTGATCGGGAAGAAGAGGTGGACACTATTATGTCACTACGCGCAGACAGAATGAAGATGGAAAATCCAAAGTGGATTTTAGGAGATAACACTTGCCAATTAACCAGGTCTAATAGTCAAGATTCTCAGGCATATTTGTCCCGTTGTGGTGGCCTATCTCTTCTTCAAATACAGATAAAGCTTTACAGGGCTTTCCGTAATCTCACACTCAAAGAAATGATTTTTGTGGCTGTTGGTGGAGCACTACCACACCCCCCACAGACCTTTGACACTCTTTGCCAATTTCCAATCATACAAAAACTGAATTATGAGGAAAAATAAAAAGAAACTTAATGGGTTTCTTTCTCTTTGCATTCAGATGAGAATGAAAACCTTGACTTTGGTTAACTGTGGGGTCATGAATTCTCGTTCACTTTGGACCCTCTCTTTGTATTCATTCCTTTTCTAGGCTTTCGGTCAATGTGGTTAGCTTAAGTTATACTACTAATATATTTTGGTTTGATTACTTGGCAGACAACTGAATAAGGGTGGACTAAGATTTTGTTAAGGAAATGCACGTCTAGAAATTCAAACACTCTTTACCTTTTACAACTTGTCAAACTGCAATATATAGCTGCAATGCATCACGAACAATCGTGTCATAATCCTCACTCATGGCTTAGTCAAATGGTTGATTTTTTTTTTTTTGGTAAAATAAATGATTTTAGCAGACAACAAGGTGCTCATTCATTGCAATCTTTCCGACCAAGAATTTCTTTTCCTTTTTTCATTGAATCACAAAACGTTGTTATCTCTTTAATCATGGATTCTTTTTAATTATCATTATATATGGGGTCACTTCCTAACCAAATGGGAAACATTAGTTCTTATCTGAAGACTGGTGGCTTTGGAGTTAAAATAGGTGTAGCTTTGGAAACATTTGTTCTTGAAAGTGAAGTATCCCAAATAGACCTCAAAAAATTGGATTCATCGTGTCCATTAATTTCATCCGGGGAAAAATTTTTATATTAAATAAAATAACTGAATTTAGTCTTAATCTATTTGCATCAACTATCATGTGCCCCATTTTAACCCAACTCAATCAAGTCTAACTTAGACCCCATCCGATCCATTTGCCAAGTCTTTATTTCAAAATTTTGTTTTTTATTCTCTTATTTTCAATCTTAATTTATATGCTAAAGTTATAATAAATTGTTTATATTGCAGATGAAACGTGCAACCTCAAAATATTTCAAGGTTAGTGCTACTGCTAAAATTGAGAAATGTTTTGGTAAGCTGTTTATATATTTTTTCTATTAATTTTTTTTTACCCAATATTTTACAATCTATTCTTTGTGTTCTACCCAAAATCTCTCTATATTCTATCGATTTACATGTTATTAATCAGACACTTGAGTAGAATAGTACATGTGATTTATTAACACTATCTAATTTGGGAAAAAAAGAAGAAGAAAAAAACCACAAAAATCCCACCTAAATTCTTATGAAGACTTACAAACACAGGCTTCCCTAGGTTTCGGCAGCTAGTTCTGTTGAAAAAGGATTCTATTAGGGTTTCCTTAGCCATACTAAAACAACAATTAATTTTTAGGGAAAATTTCACTTTTCCCCCTTAAGTTTAAGGCAATCAATTTTTTATACTAAACATTTTGTCCTATTTGCTATTTTTTTTTTCCAGTATAACGGAAAAGTAGCCAAACCCACGCTAAATTGACCTTAATCCCTTCACCACTCCATAATACTTAAGTATTCAATAGTTGAAATATACAGGCTATACCAAAGTGGTGAGAGGATCAAAGTCAATTCAGTGTGCATCTCTCAACTCTTTTCGGTTAAACTGTTAAAGTGACAAAAATAGCAATGGAGGGGATAAAGTGTTTATTATGAACATATTAATTAAGAAGGGAAATTTTTAGGTTTTAAATTAAAGGGTAGACTTTGCAATTGCCCTTTACCTAGGTGTGGGAGTGCAATATTTTTAAATTTTATTTTTTATTAAACTAGAATTTTGTCCCTGAATTATGGTTTTGGTTTATAATTTGAATTTCTTTTACATGATTCTCGTAATATATGTGAAACGTCAATGTATATGTCCTTGCCCTCCTTCTTTTAATTGTGCTTTTGTGTATTGGTTGTTTATAAATAGGTAATTATCATTGACCATTATATTCTATGTTGCCAGTCTTCAGGCTTGTTGATGTGAGTGTTTAATATCTTTTTATTTTATAATTTAGCGTCCGAACTTAGATTATGACCGTAGAATAGAGCTTTTATGTTGGTAGTTTTTTATTTTCTTTAGATTGTAATGTTTAGGTCAACAAGCTATGTAATTTTCAATTTTCTTAGATTGTAGCTATGACCAAAGCCTTGCAATATTTTTCTTGAAACTAATGTACCATTGTATAATTCAACTAAATTTTAAGATTTTCTATCATTTTTCTATTTTGAAATAAATTAATTGGCTACCCAATTATAAATACCTTAATTTAGGAGGGAGTATATAAGTAGCCTCCATTATGAGACTTGCTACCAAAGATGCTAAATATCTCAACCCCCTCCAACCACAATTATCACATATGGTTGCTTCTATAGTCTCCCCCCACATATGTTTCAAATCAAAGCCTATACTTTTAGAATCATATAAAGTTAAACCTTGGACATTTTAGGTTTGATTTAGGGTTTTGATTGATAAGTTTAAATTAATATGATTTTAAAAGTCCAAACTACCCTTAAAATATAGGATTTAAAATGTAATTTTTCTTTCTGAATATATTCTTCTTCTTCTTTTTTATGCCACATGAATAGCCCTTTTACCAATTTATTTTACATATTTAAATATTTTATCCTATCAAATTAATAAAAGAGTCATAAGTTCAATACAAGTACATTATAATTATTAAGTTGATTATTTTCTAAGTGAAACTCTATTACTAATGTCCTAATAAGTCTTAAATAAATTAAAAGTTTAATTAAAATAAGATGAATTAATTTTTATTCATCCCCAAACTTTTTATATTTAATCATCAAAGTTGCTTAGATGGATTTAGTTTTAATTTGATTTAGTGAATTGTATAAGATGAACTCATAACAACAGAGCCAAAATGTAAACAATCAGAGACTCGGTCAAAAAATCAATATTATAACATCCAAGGTCACGTTCATGAGACTTTGAATAGGAATCTTTTACCCGTTTCCCCACAAAAATTACTATAACCACAGTGGGATGAAATACTTTTGAAGTAACAGAACTCAAAAAAAAGAAACATAGCTTCATGTGTCTCCAACTAGTGCTCCATCTTTTCATGCCCTTCCCCAATTTCTTTATTTGCTCGAAAAGAAAATTTAAAAAGAAGAAAAAAAGGAACAAACCGCCAACCTTGATAGAATAATCATTTTAATCATCTACAGCTTTATTGTGTACATATGTGACCAACCCATTAGTCAATCTAATTCTAAGCCATAACTCAGTGGGACCAAGAAAAACTGGAAAAAAAAATGCTCTCTCTTTATCAACGATGGAGAAATCCTCATCTAGACCTAGCTAGCTCTTATAAAAATATATAGCCGCAGGCCTATCAAACCTACCCACCATGTGGAATAGTAATATTTTATAAATGTTTTTATGATTAAGGATTATTAATTGGGAAGGTATAGAATAGAAGCATCACAAAGTTCACAACCATCGAAAAAAGTTTTAAATGTTTTAGTTATAAAAAGATTATATAATTAGGTAAATTAGTGAAAAGGATTAGGACAAAAACTGGCATTGTCAGCCAAAACAGACTTATATCATACATACTAAACAAACTTCTGCGTGGAGCAAGAAAAGAATAGAACACGGAAGAGAAAGCACAACCATAATAAAATAATCAAGGTGGTGTAACTATGCATCCTTCGTATACATTGGATAAGTACAAACTGTTTTGAAGTTCAATTCCACAAGCCACACAGGCATGCATACACAAATCATTTGTGAAAATACTCAAAATAGAGAAGAAAAAACTATACTGTATGCAAGATTGTAGACTAGCCATACATGTTAAGTTCTACAACTAGGAACATCATTCACATACTTGATTGCTGCCTATAGGTGTATGACCAACACACTGAGTAAGATTGGTTTGCAAGAATAAAATGTACAAATGTTAAAACCACAAGATCTATAGAGCAAAATAAATGTTCCTAATAACCTTTTACCTTTTCATTTTGCTAGATAGGTGTCCACTTTTTAGGGGCTGTATGGAGGTTATGGGCTCAACGAAGCGCATGGCAGTCCCAGTGAAGGTTGAGGTTTACCATTACGAAGACCTTTTATTAAATGTCAATTTTTATTCTGACCCTAATAGTGAAAAATAAAAATAAAATAGGAAGAAATTACGGAAATTAATCTTTAACTGTAGTAAATAGTAATCAGGATGTTTACTAAATTGCTTGTAACAGAACATCATTGATCAAGGACATATATTTCCTCACATTCACTTTTTTACATTTATTTAATTTTTCACATTCACTTTTATGTTTTAAATGTGTAAGTTTTTTCTGTTTTTTAAAATGTGTATATTTATACATCAATTGTAGACATGTGTGATTAATAATTTTTTTTTTTGAGAAACATGTGTGCTTAATAATTGATGTAAACGAGTGTGAAAGAATATTTATCTCATCGATCAAATAGTCAGTCAACAATCTACCAAAAGCATTCAACCATATACATGTCTAATCTTCTCAAATGCAGATAAAACAAAGAGTTGCTATTTAACAGAACATTTAGCAGCAGCCCTAGCTAACAGCACTTTAGATTCAAACAAGAGCAGCACTTGAAATATTCTTCAACCTTAATTAAGCATGGATTTAAAAGCTTCCAAGTGACTTGGAGTCACAAAAAATAATTGGAAGTTTAGTCTTCAAAAATGCAATACGTTGTTGTGATGAATCAGTCAATTGTATGATTGATGTGGACAATAAATACCTACACCTAAAAAAAAAAAAGGTTAGAAAAACTCACAAATAGTGTCGGTCACAGGGTCTCAGGAGCTCCAAATTTGCAGTTTTTTTTATCCTCTCTATTTCGAAAAGAAAACTGATGATTCCATCACCATCATGTTTAGGTTGAGTGGTTTGATCGAGTAGAGTACATGATATGGACGTTGTGCATGTGATGATTATATTTGTATTAGGTTTAATATATGCTAATTAATAAATGTTTTAGCCTATTAGCAATCTGGTACATATTTTTACTAGTTTAAGTAAATTTAGTACCAAAGTTCTTGACGATGATTTAATCTATTAATACAAAAATTAAATTATTAGATATTTTTATGGTAAAGGAAAATTATAAAAAATAGAGTCAAGGGAAGGAAAATATTAAAAGAGTTCATAATTAAGAAGTTGTGTTTACTGTTTAGCATTTGGTATTAGATACAATAATTGCTCGTGCAGCCAATGACATATTGATTTAATGGTATGACCTAAGTATATGGTAAAGCATGTGAGTGGATAAGTACAACCATAATTATGGTCCCCTCTATGTCCTCCTCATCTTCTTCTTTCATTTTTTAGTTATTTAACAAGAGCTTTATTTTTTTAAAAAAAATTATATTAAAAAAAAACCAAGAGCTTAATAAAAATATAATGATAATAATAATACCCTGAATAAATAAATAATAATAATAGCCAAGGCAAATAGAACGGTACCCCCCCCCCCCCAAAAGACACGGTGTTGTGGGAACCTATGAGTAAAACAAATGCATTCACTTACTGCATGCTAATTGGGAAAAGAATATACCTAATACGAAAGTCAAAATGGACATTTTTCCCTTTTGCTCAAAAATGTAGCAAAATATTTATATTATGAAACTATTTAACAAAATACTCCTGTTTTAAAACTTAATTTTCTAAAAATCAAGTTTCAATAAAAAAACTCGATAAAAATCGGGTAATGTAAGAAATTTTACATGGAACTCCAGTTCCATGAACTCGAGTTCCATGTTTTTTTTTTTTTTTTAGTTTGATTTCACATAACTCGGTTTTCTAAAAATCGAGTTTTTCATTGAAACTCGATTTTTAGAAAATTGAATTTAAAACATGGGCCTTTTGCTAGATAGTTTCAGAATAATGACATTTTGCTAAAAAGTTTTGGCGAAATTGACAAATGTCCATTTTGGCCCTAATACAAATATCCATGTTCGACCAGGCAAAACTAACTAATATTTTTCTTTTCTTTTTTTCTTTTTTTAGCTAGAATATCTGTTTTAGACTAGCAAGGGGCAAAAAATGTCAAATTAATTTTAATAAATGTTTCGTGAATACTAAAAATGAGGTTGCAAATCCTTAAGGACCTTACCTTAACAAGACTGTCGGGTGTTTTTTTTTGGTAATGAATAATTACACTGTGAAAGTGTCAATTATACTCTATGCAACACAATTATATCTTCCGATCAAAAAGAAAAAACGCAATTATATCTTAGCCAGTTCCGCACGCAACATTTGCATCCAAATAAAAGAGAGTAAAAGAAGAAATGAAAATGTCTTGCTGGTTGGAGATGGTAATAAGCCCAGTAAAACAAGAAAAATAAAAGAGGGTAAAAAAGTTCAACTTTATACAAAAATTTACTTTAGAGCATTAGCATCAGGTATGCTAAATGCCAAATATTTGACATTTGATATACCAAATACCAAAAAAACTTTCACATGAGATGTTTTAAATCCCAAAACATTTGACATGGATGAATAGTACCATTCCAAATTTGGAACGGAACAGACCGAAATTGTAAAAAAAAATTGTTATATTATTGGAGAAATTACAGTAAACTCACCTATGGTTTAGCTCATTTGCACTTTGCCTACCCATGGTTTAAAACTTAATACTTTGCCCACTTGTACTTCAATCCGTTTACTCCCCGTTACTCACCTTTATTAAAATTAGGGGTAAAAATGTATTTTACCTTCTCTTTTATGTCTCTCTCCTCAAAAAACAAAAAATAATAGAAAAAACTCAAACGAACAAGATCAAAGAGGGGATTTTATAGAAAAACAAGATGTGTATCAAAACAACATCAAATGGACAGGCCAACACGTTTAGTTCATCATTTCTCTGTCTCACTCCCATCGCCTTTCTCTCTCTCAAACTCAAATTTCTCTCTCTGTCTCGCCCTCTTCGGTGATCTTTGTCTCACTCATCCCTTCTTTATCCAATGATGGCGTTGAAGAGGCCGATTAGCCACCACAGTGAAAACCCATATCGAAAACCCAATTAGCCACCCAAATCGAAAACCCAGGAGCAAAACCCATGAAGATGTATCCCTCTTTTTTTTTTTTTTTTTTTTTTTTTTTTTTTTTTTTTTTTTTTTTTTTTTTTTTTTTTTTTTTTTTTTTTTTTTTTTTTTCCTTGCCACGTTGGCCGCCTTGCAACACCACACCACACCTCCACCTCATTGAAAAAAAAAAATCAAATCTCTTTTCTCTCTCACAAATAGATCTTCTCTCTCCTCTTCTCTCTCTTTCACAGACATCTTTCCTCTCTTGTCCCTCTCTTTCTCTAATAGTAGTGATAGATCATAGTGGTGTTAATGGTGATTGCTCGGTTTTATTTTAGGTGTGGGTCTCTCTATTGGTGGTAGTTGGTTGTGGATTGACTTCTCTAGGCTGTGAATGGTGGTTACTGGGTTTTTTAGGTGTGGGTCTCTACTTGTGGTGATTGTGGTGGTGGATGTTGGTGGCTAGGTTGTGAATCGGATTTTTTGGGCTGTAAGTAGTGGTTGCTAGGTTTTTTAGGTGGTGGGTCTCTTTGTTGGTGGTGGTTGCTGGCTTTTTTGTGTTTTGGGTTGTAAAGGATGCGGGGTTGTTGGTTGGAGGCCATTGCCACTGGGTTGTGTTTTGTATTGGTTTGGGTTTGAGTTAGTATTATTTTAATGTGTTGAATATATAATTTTAATGTATTGAATTGAATGATAGAAGATTTAATGTAGGGTGAATTGTAAAATGGTGTGCTGAAATAGTAAAGTAACTTTTTTATATGTTAAAATGATATATTTTTGCTACAGCTAATGCTAGTGGTCTTATGTACCTATCAAACACCTACACAACACACACTTAATCAGTATCTAAATCAAATATGTGGCATCACAACTCACCTCTTCAAGAGTCAAGTTTCAAACACTCACACAAAGGAGTACTTTCATGAATGTTGTCCAGTCATCGAAACCAAATTTTTACCCAAATTTTCGAAAACTTCTTATTTGTTTAGTTTTGTGGTAGGTTCAAGTCAAATATACATGAAAGGTTTTGTGAAAAAAATTGTTATCTATAACAGCTCTCTTAAGACAATATCGTCAGGTAATTTATGACAATTTTCACAAGAATTTTACAAAAGTAGGTTTATTGACATAAAATTATTCACAATTATAAATATTGAAATGATATATTGTAATTGTTGCAAAATAATATAGTCGTAGTGATGCGTCTATAGAAAAATGATGTCCTTCTGTCACAACTTAATTATTAAAATCACAAGTAGTAAAAAGATTGACAAAATAGTTATGTTATTAATATTGCTGCTCATTTTATTATATAATGTTTAGATAAAATAATTTATAATACTTATCTTTGAAATTTTTAATATATTTGGTTGAGAGCGCTCCCCTCAATTAGACAAAAGCACTAAGATTATATGGTCTTAAAATTTTACATTGAGAATAATCAAAATAATTTGATTAAAATAGTGTAATAAAGTTGAAACCGTTTAAACTACAGAATATTTTAAACATTTTAATTTATCAAAAAACTTTTGGAATGATGTGTAGTAGACATTGATTATAAATATATATATATATATATATATATATTTGGAAGGATTACAGTTATCAAATTATTACTCTTGGTAATTTTTTGGTGGTTGATGTGACAGGAGCGCTGTCAACTTTGAGAAGACTTTGGCCATTAAAAAAGAGCTTTTTTGAGATGACCTTCCGTGAGATCGTCTAATTGAGTTTGTCAATTACAAAAATCAAAGTACATTATAGAATGGTACCTTTAGAAAGAGGATTATATATATTCTTTCTCCGTCTCAATATTTTTGTCCTGTTTAAAAAGTTAAAATTTTTAAGGAAATATTATTTATTATCTTGTGTACCTTTTAAAAATGTATAAGTTACCAAAATTACTCTTAAAAAAATTTATTAAAAAATTAAATTAGTAAATTAATAGGGGTATAATAGAAACATTAGTAAATTAATGACTTTTATTTTTAGAAACAGGACAATATTTTGGAACATCTCAAAATGAAATAGAGGACAAAAAAAAGGGACGGAGGGAATATATATATATATATATATATATGATGAAAAGAAAGAGAATACAGGATAATATCCATTCTAATGAATGCACTAATATACAGCCTAAAACTAATTCGGGTAGCTCATTACAAAAACCAAGAGAGTAGTCACATGATAGCAAAACTTTGAGATTAAATAGAGAGAATTTTCAATTAAGAGAGTAAAATCTTTTCCATGTCCCATAATCTTTGGATCAACTAATAACTAATTGATAAAAAAAAAAAGGTTTATCTTGTTTTAGCACAAGTTATTTATTATTGTGAGTTTCAGTAACTATATTGAAATAGTTTCTTCTTATTTGTTGGGATGGTCGCAAAATCATCCTCCCATTGTATTGAATAATTTCTTCAAATATAAAGAAATTATAGATTAAATTTGTTTGGCTTGTTCAGTTGAATAGGTGAATAATGTTTCCAACTATGCCACTAACCATTTAATTGGACTTTTTTTTTTTTTTTTTTTTTTTGAGAATCAATTGAACTATTTGTTGAGTTTGAAAAAGGAAAAATTTGGGAGTGCGGGGGGATGAGAGCTCCTCTTTCTTGTTAATTTTTCGAAGTTTAATAAAGGATCATGATATATATAATTCACTCTAGCCTTTTTTATATTTAAGTGTCCTAATTTTTAATTTTAATTCACTGTTGTATTAATTTATGTCAATTGCCTTAAATTATATTAAATATTCACTCTAATTTACTATCAAAGAGACTTTCTTATTTAAAATGACTTATGACCCACTTGAATTTAATCCAAATTCTCTTATGATTCTAAAACTTATCATTGATAAATATTTATTGAAAATAACGTGTTCAAAAGATTTAGGTGTCTCCTTTTTAATAGTATTTCATTTTAAATAATCTCTTTGAAAAAAATGTAATAAATAATATATTCAAATAATAAATAAACATCTAAAAAGCCAACAAACTATTTTTTTTTTGAAAAATTATTGAATACTTCGGGAGTATCATAAATGTGTACTCTCCTCTCTCACATGAATTGTATAATTATGATACTCCAAAAGTACCCAATAATTACCCCTTTCGTTAGCATTTTCCTTTGTGTAATTCGGTTTTTAGAGAGATGACTCAATACATACTAATCATTGCTCTTCAATTAATATTAAAAAAAAAAAAATTTAGTATATATATTCTTTTCAGTATATTATATTGTGACTAACCATGAAGAATGTGCATTGTACCGTTAGTTATTGTACTAGTTTGGTATGTATTTGCTGCCAAAAGACATACATACCAAATTAATTATCAATATAACTTTTTTTTGTTTTTGTTTTTGTTTTGGAGAACACTCTTGTAAAAGTCAAAGTTAAAAATAGTCGTTGGGTAATTCGTGGATCTCTATCACTTTTGTCATTAAAATACTTACATATATAATTTCAGAGTAGATGTATAATATATGTATTATATTTCATTTTTTAAAGTTGAACCAATCGATCTTCTATAGGATATACAGAATTACAATTGAGTTACTAAAAACAAAATTACAGTTATGTCGTTAATTGATTAATCCGTATTTGCTCGATTGATTAGTTAACGACTGATGAATCATTTGATCTAATGACCTAATGTAGTTGTCAAGTTAATGTTTGAGATGGGATTGGTGACTATGTTTCTAAATCTTAATATATGAGAAGAGAACAAAGAAGAGTCATTTACTGCTATTTATAGTTTATTACATGTATGTTTATATATGTAAGAATTGAGTAAGTTTATCTTAGTAGAACCTCATGCTCATAATTGTCATGATTCTCAGTAGCTTTTTGAGACTTTGAAGAATGTTGAGTATATAAAACAAAGAGTTTAAATTCTATAAGAATGTGGTGTAAAATTCTTTTTTTATAATATCTAATTAAATAATATTATATGTATTTCACAAATTGATGAATAGAGATGGCCACACACAATCAATTCTCCTCAATACTCATATGCATTCTCTCTCTCCTGTGTCTCAGATCAGGCCAGCCACCATGGCTGTCTGCTCCCCTCCCCTCCACCTTTGCTTTCACCTCTGCCGACTTCTCCCTCACAAAATGTCAAAATCAATTGTTTTCTCTTCAGCCCTTCCATCTCCTCCCCCATCATCGGCCTCCTTCATACTCCTAAACTCTCTCAATCTCTCTCTTTGATTTCAACCCATGGCTGGAGTTGGCTCAAGCTCCACCACTCACCACCACCGGTGGTGGGCCAAAGACTTGCTTCTCTCTCTCTCTCTCTCTCTCTCTCTCTCTCTCTCTCTCTCTCTCATTTGGTTTTAATGCCCATCTAAAAATCCATATACCCTTATGCAAATTCAACCTATCATATTATATTACCCACAATGTTAGCCCCATAGTCATTGGTGTAAGAAATGACTGATTTGAGAGTTTGGGAGCCATCTCCATGGGAGTAAGTATCTCATGAGACCGTCTCATACAATAATTTTTCCTCTCCATGGATGATGGCATAATCTGACGAGAGACGGAGCTTGTGGTTAACCGATCTGAGAGAGAAGATTTGGGTTTGGGTGAGTTGTGATTGTGTGTGACACTACTTATTCACTAATATATAATATGCTGATGTGGGATGCTATTATTGGAGGGTATAAACTAAAAGTTTTATACCATATTCTTATTAAGTTTGGACTCTAAGAGCATTCACATCAGCTCATCTAAATTTTTTGTCTATTTTACACGAAAAAACCTCATCTTTCTATTTTACACTACCACTTTTACAAAACACCCACATCAGTTCATTTATTTTACAAGATATTTCAATAAAATATTCACTCTACACAATTTTTTATTATTTCCCTCAACCACCTCTACCTATATATGCGCCCTCTCTCTCTCTCTCTCTCTCTCTTCTTCCTTCTCTCACCGGCTGATCCAGATCGTCTCATTCCTTCTCTCGTTTCTTCCTTCTCTCACCGGCCAATCCAGATCGTTCCACGCTCCATGCTCCACGCTCCGATCAAGTGATACCCATGAGCTCCGGCGACCTAGAACTTTCTTCACCGGCCGATCCACGCTCCACAAGCACCGATCCATGCTCCACGCTTCACCGGCCTACCCACGAGCTCCGATCAAGTGAGACCCACGAGCTCCGGCGACCTAAATCCTTTCTTCACTAGCCGATCCATGCTCCACAAGCACCGATCCACGCTCTATGCTTCACCGGCCGACCCACGAGCTCCAGCAACCCAGATCGTTCTGATAAGTACCGATCTCTCTGTCCGTTTGGGTTTGTTTGTGTGTGAGTTTGTTGGGGTTAATTTTCAGTTGATTTGGCGCGTTAGATGTTATAATGGTTGGGGAAGAGAGGTAGGAGATAAGAGTTCGTTAAAGAGGAGAGAGAAAAAACCATAAAAAAAAAAATTAAATACACGAGCTATAGTGCCTGTGTAAATTTACACGGGTACTGTAGCTTGTAGATAATTTTTGAAAATTTTGCAAGAGTTTAAACGGACTGATGTGGGCTGTTTTTGAACAAAAATGTGTAAATTTAAACATTTTTTCTATTATACACACTTATACATGAGATGATGTGAATGCTCTAAAACAAAACACATGTAAAATGTTATTATAGTATTTTTCATTTTGATTGACGTCTTGGGTAAATTTTCATTTTACGAGTATGTCATTATATGTCCGTATATATATAAAAAGAGCTTGCATTAATTTCAGGTCAAAAAACAAATTGATGAAGGAATTTGTTCTGCATATGAGGTCTTAAAAACGAGTTGATTTTAATAAAAATTCCAAGTACAAGTACAAGATCTTCTTTTAGATTTTCTAGTTAACGATATGACATCTTTGTAACTAAGCTGATTTGTTATAAATTTTTAGAGTGTGAATGGATGGATACATTTATAGATTCCCACTTGATAGAGAGATTTGAGGAAATCTCATAGAGATTTTGATATGATAAATTAAACATTCTATTTGGGAGTTCTTACAACAAAAATTCATCTCCACGGTACGTGAATTCGTGTATGTCACAGAAAATGCCTCTCTACAGCTCTGCAAAAATACTCCCAAGAAAGCAAAGAGCAGCAATGACACAAGTGACGTCATGAAGACAGCAACAGGCACTAAGTCATAGCCTCCCCCACACACACCTGTTCAGACCCGATTATTTTCACACGTCTCTCTCACTTCTTCCATCAAACTTCAAAAGTTCAAAAACAAACAACTAAAAAGTAAAAAAAAAAAAAAAAAAAAATGGAGAAAAGTTAATTAAAGTCATAAGGAGTTAGAAGATATTGATTTAGAAAGTATTTTTCATGAAAGTGATATTATTTTTATTTTGAAATAATTCATTAACAAACTAGATCCAAAAACTTTAAATTGAACTATCTTTTTCAAACTTGTAGGTGACTATTAATTCATAAGATTATTGATGTGTATTATCTAGTTAAAAGGTAAGATTATATACTATTTTTTAGGTTTTTTTTTTAAATTATGTTATATAACTTTTTTTTATAAAATAAAAAAATATTTTTTAATTAAGTAGCCATATCTTAAGAGGAAGAACCTAAATAACATAACACATGTCATTAAAATAGTCACAAAACTATTGTCACATAATGGTTTGAAAGAAGACTACTATAGGCAGATTTATCTGATTAGAGTTAAAAAAGGAAAAAGAAAAAAGAAAAAAGAAAAAAACAGAAAAAGAAAAGTGAAAGACAACTCACACAAGCCGACAAAAGAGAGGAGAATGGCAGAGAGAGGTAATTTCTGAGAAATGTAGCTCCAGTTTGGGAAGGTGGAAGTGGATTTATGTGGCCGCGCACTTTAGCACACTTCCATTTCCTTCTTTCTTTTTTAACTTTCTCTTTCCCACATTCATACACAGACACAAAAACAGAGAGAAAGAGAGAGAATATCACAGTGAGACACATAAGCAGTGAACCCAACCCCTGAGCTTGAAATCGACCTCACCAACCTCACTCTGTTGTACGGTCTTTCACTCTCCGAGACACACCCAAAAAAAAAAAAAAAAAAATCACTCTCACACAGTCTCACTTCATCATTTCGTTTCGTTTCGTTTCCAATAACAACTCAGTTTTCTGAGTTTTCAACTGAGAACTGAACTGAACTGAAATGGCTTTCCGAGTCTTCAAGCTAGAAACTACTGGAATAGTGTAGTACTGAGACTTTTTTGTTAGTCTCAGTTTCTCGCTTTTGCTTTCGCTCTCTCTCGCTATTTCGCTTGTTCGCATTTCTCTCTCTCTCTCTCTCTCTCTCTCTCTCTCTTTTGTTGAATGGCTTACAGGAGAATGGTCGCTGGAAACTTGGATCCGGAGAGGAAGAGAAGCGGAGGTTTGAGAACGAAGCAGGCGGGGCGAGGATCGTGCCGCGGTAGTTAGCGCCAAAACTCGCCGGAATTAAAAAAAAAAAAAGTCTCCGCCGGCGGTGACTTACTTCTGTGTGTATTTTTTTGACTCTCAAGCTCAAAACTGTTACTGTTTCTTCAGCTCCGAAGCAAGCGTGATTGTTCAACTTCAATCCAAAAGTAGTTCGTTGAAAGCTCCGATTTGAGAAGCCATGGGGTTCTTGCTCAAAGAGGCGCTCAAGACGCTTTGTACTCCAAATCACTGGTCCTACGCTGTGTTCTGGAAGATCGGATGCCAAAACCCTAGGTAAATCTCCGTTTGGTTGCCGAGAAAGTGAAAGTAAAGTAAAAGATTTTATTTTTGGGAATTTTTTTTTTTTTGGTTTCTTAAGAAAGTCAAAATCTTATAGAGATAATAAAGAGACAGATAAAAGTGGAGAATATCCGTGTGGAGAATCAGGCTGCAATTTTTTTTTTTTCTATTTCAGATTCATTATAGTGAAAAATTCAGTGAGTTTTATTTTTGCTATCAGTTTCGTAAATTTTCTGGGCGACCAAACGTAGAGGATCTTATTTGGTTTGTGAATTGGTCCCGTTTCTAAGGTACTCACATGTTACGGTGTGATTGGGTACTTTTTATTTTTTATTTATTTGATTCTTCTCTTTGTTCTTTATTTTGGAATTTTATGTTCTGGTTGGTTCTGTTTTGTCTTAAAGAATCTCGGAGCAAAGTAGATTTAGTCTTTAGTTTGACGAACCCACTCCATATCAGACTGAATTCTGTGGACGAATCTATTGAATCAGAATTAGTTCGTACTTTGTTCGAGTTTATCTTATATGCTTGTTTTTTATAAACAATTTTGCCTTTTATATCAGAGGTTAATTCACTGATCAGGCACTTTCTGTCTGGGTCTGCTTGTTTTCAGAGATGAGCCTTCTTGAACTGTTCACTCTTGTTTACTGATAAAGAAAAAAAACACTATTCAGTCGTTTTCGAGTTTGGTTTTTTGTTGATTTTATGCGAAGGTTAAGGATGTCGGGTCTTGCCACTGTGGTATTGGTTTTCTTTAAGATTTTCAGTACTTTAGAGTATAGAGTTAAATGTTGATGATGCTCTTCATATCTCTGAACTTGAAGAAATGCTTTTTGACTTGGCAGGTTATTGATTTGGGAAGATTGTTATTATGACCCCTCACCATGTTTTGCTCCATGCATTTCTGGATCTGAGACTTTTGGAGAGTGGGAGGGATCCTGGGATTCTCCTAAACTTCGTTCCTCTCAGCTTCGGATTCAAGCAGGGGACAGAGTCCGTTCACTGATTAATTTTATGATGATGAATAATCAAGTCAACGTAGTGGGTGAAGGGTATGACTTTTTTCAAATTCCATCTGCTGTCATTTTTCACGTGCCTTTTCTAAACTTAAGCCTAAAAAAGGTATCATTTTTGTAATTATTTCAGGATAGTCGGCCGAGCTGCGTTTACAGGAAACCATCAGTGGATTCTCTCAAACAATTACACTGGAGATGCTCATCCGCCTGAGGTACATAATAATTTCTTCTTCTGGATGGACTAGGCTGAGTTTGATGTTAATCAAGATGTCAAGTTTTTGACTTTCGAGTAGTGAGGTTTCCTCTCTAGAGCCCATAGTTGTGAAAATTTCTTGTAGTATGCTTTTAAACCTTTCTGTTGATTTAGTCCATGTGATTTTGAAAACGAGTCATTTTGGTTTTTTTATGCATTATGGTTACATCTGAAATGGCATGAATTGTTGATGTTTCACATGCGAACAAGTATAAACCTCAAAGAATTGTAGCGAGCAAACCCTTAACCATTTGAAGTAGATAGTGAGGACAAAAATATTATATTTAAGGCTGGTCATATGAGTACCAATCTTTCCTCCAAATGGTAAGGGCTTTGCTGCTTGGCTTGTTATAGCCTTATAGGTCCATTATTGTTACATCATCATAAAAAAGGGATGTATCAGCAATTTATGGTTCATTCCAGGTGATGTGCTGGAAGACTTAAATAACATTTTCTTTGAAAATCAAAGCAATTAAATCAGAAAAATTTTATTTAAAGAAATAAAACTAAAAATCAAGTGAGATTTCAGGGAAAGTCAGCCCACTGTGAGGATTTACTTTTTGGTATCTGTACTTAATGTAACTTTTATTTATGTGGGTATTTACAGGTTCTAAATGAGGTTCATCACCAATTTTCAGCTGGAATGCAGGTCTGAGAGTTGTCTATATGCTGTTTATCTTAGTATAGTGTATATCTTACTGTTACATTAAACTAATTGTACTTGGTTGCAGACAGTGGCAGTTATTCCCATTCTCAGTCATGGTGTCATTCAACTTGGTTCTTCTTTGTCTGTAAGTTCTATTTATTCATTTATTTTATTTATTTTTGCGCAAAGGTTGTAAGTCCTGTTGGGTTATATTAGTTCTGTAAAATAAGACACTGAACCTCTCATATAATTTTTAAGTCAAAATTTAAATATTGCATGTTATGAATTTAGATTCCAGGACACTTTGACCTGTGACATATCTTGACACTATCCGTGAGTGACGCTAATGTATTTTGACCCATGGGTCGGTGTCTTTTTCTCCCCTATATGTATTTTGTGCTATTGGGTCAAATGTACTTTTGCTTTGGGGCCAAACAAAGAAATCTGATTGACTGGGCAATTCCATTTCATTTTTATTGATAGAGATTGAATTCTTTTATACATAGTATACCTTATTGCTGTTGCAAGCAACATGGCATAATAGTCACTGCAAGCAATATTGGAGTTGTTTCTCATTTGAGTGCAAGTAGTGTGGTTTGTTAAGTGGTACACTCCTATATTGGATAGTAATGACGAAACTCAAGAGTAAGTGGTTAGTGTAACATTGTTGTGTCAAACCCATTGGCTTTAAGTATTGGGTTAAGTGGTGTGGTGGTGGTGTCCCAACATGTTATATGATTCTCTCACAAAGAGACTCCTCAATGTGTCAATATTTAACTCTCACAAACCCAAAATGACAAAATCCCAACAAATGGTATTAGAGCCGATGGTTCAACAGGGCAAGGGCAACTGTGGTTAGTGGTTCCCACTAAGTAGAGTGAGGAAAACTTGTGTGTTAGCTCCACACATGCTTAAGTAAAGGCTTTAATAGTGGTGAGTATAGGTGATTGTGTGTGCAAGGAACACTGCATGAGTCTCTCACAAAGAATCTACTAAGTGTTAATGTTTCTCTCTCACAAACCCAAAATAAAAACAGTTATTTATTGCAACATATATAATGCTTGTGCTTGTTACCATGCATCAATTTTGAACACTATGGTGCGTGCTTGATTTGTTCATGATGTTGAATACTTGTTATTTCTTTCGGTTGCTTTGAAATTTATGAATTAATGTGTTGATACTTGTTGCTACAGATTATGGAGGATATGAGATTTGTGAATAATGTGAAAAGTTTAATCCTGGAACTAGGATGTGGCCCTGATGCTCTTTTATCTGACAACTATGCAACAAAAGATTCTGCTGAGAAAAGTGTGGTACCAGTTACTTTTGGTGTGCCTATATCAATGGACCCTTCTGGAAATTATAAAGGGGCAAATTCCTTGCCTCTAATGGCTAATACCTGCAACCACCAAAGCAATTCGTGTCAGGATTCAAGGCTTGTTGGTCAGCCATCTCATTCACTAGTAAGAGAGATTCAAAATAACCTGTGGACTACTACCTCCACATTTCGACCTCCTAACCAGACCCAAACATTGCCTAAAATCCAAGATGATATTTGTCAACAAAAAGCAACCCCCATTACACCAAACTTTTCTTTCAACAGCCAACTAGAGAGTGGAGCTGAAGTGATTCGCCTGAATCCTGATGCATGGCTGAGCCCGCAGACTTCTTACAACTCAAGATCTGGTTTCAATTGTGAACCTGGTTTTGGTCAATTGAGTGGAAGCCATACTGGCCAAAATTTAATGGAGCAACAGATTTTGTTGAGTGCTGGTGTTCATGGTCATATTAATAAGAATTTAAGTGCATTGAGTAGCTTTGAAACGTCCCAACTGAGAACAAATGCAGGCTTAATCCTTGATCCGCACATAGGTTCATCTGAAGGAAGTAAGTCACATGGTCAAATCCAGTGTCCTCTTCCAAACCCACAAAGAGCAGATGAGATTAATCTTTCTGGCATGCATGTCACTGGAATTGAGCATCAGTATCCTGATTCATCTAAAGTGAAGGGGGTCCTTTTCATAGTTTGGTAGAACAATTAACTAATAGTCGTATGCTTTTAGGAGAAGTTGATCAGAGACATATTACTGCAGTTGCAAAGCATAATCGGATTGAGCTACCCCCAAGGGCTCAGAGGGTGAATACTGATATGTTTCAAGCCCTTGAGATCTCATACACCCATCCAGATAAGCACATTTCTTTGAATAAGAATATCCCTGTTTTGGTTCCTGATTGCCAGAACTGTGATAGTGGAAAAAAGACTCTATTGACCAATGCTAAACCTGAAGCTGCATGTGCCCGACCTGTAGGGGATGATTTGTTTGATATTTTGGGTGTGGATTTCAAAAATAAACTACTTAATGAGCCCTGGAATAATTTGCCTGATAATAGGTCAGATGCAAATACACACAAAAATCTGGGTGAGAATTCTTTAGCTTTATTGAGTATGACAGAGGTGGGTTCAGATTTTTATTCAGCAAGTGAAGGTATATCAGAGAGTGATATCTTCTCTGGGACAGGGACCGACCACCTCTTAGATGCTGTGGTCTCAAGAGCTCACTCTGCTTCCAAGCAGAGGTCAGATGATGACGTCTCTTGTAGGACAACATTGACTAAGATCAGTAGCAGCTCCTCTGTTCCTAGTAGTTCTCCCAAGTATGGACAAGTTAGTATGGCTGATCAAGTGCAAGGGGAGTTCTTTGGCCTTCCTAAACATCTAGGAAAAGTAGGGTCTGTAGAAACTAATTCTCTTAAATCTGGATGTAGCAAGGATGATGTTGGAAACTGTTCTCAAACTACTTCCATTTGTGGATCTCATATCAGTTCATGGGTTGAGCAGGGTAATAATGTGAAGCGTGATAGTAGTTTGTCAACTGCATATTCTAAGAGGCCTGATGAAATCAACAAATCAAACCGCAAAAGGCTTAAACCTGGGGAGAACCCAAGACCCAGGCCAAAGGATCGCCAGATGATCCAAGATCGTGTGAAAGAGTTGCGGGAAATTGTGCCAAATGGTGCAAAAGTAATTCTTTTCTTCTTTTTCTTCAATAATTTTTAGAGTTTGGACTTAAATAGCTTCCACACTGATTTTATTCTCTAATCTTTTAATGTGGGTCTACAGTGTAGCATAGATGCCCTACTTGAACGAACCATCAAGCATATGCTTTTCTTGCAAAGTGTTACAAAGCATGCGGACAAGCTAAAACAGACAGGAGAGTCCAAGGTATGGGCAGTATAAACTTTCTTTTTGTTGTTCCCTCCCTCTTTTTTTCCCCCAATACTCTGTTTGAAGTAAATGGGAAAATCTGGTTCTCATTAGCCTGGCAAAAAGTTGTCATTTGCAGTAGCACTGGGAGCAGGGTTTAAATTTCCTCAGTAGTGAAGAAGTAATTTAGTATGCCTGTTGCATAATTGATGCCTATAGAAAGCAGTTACTACTTTCCGTTTGATTGTGTTTACTTGTTACCATTTTATGCTATGAACGAGGATAATTGAGAATGGGAATCTTCTGATGGTTTATTCCCTTGCCTAAATATGCAATAGATTGTTAGTAAAGAAGGTGGACTTCTTCTAAAAGACAATCTTGACGGAGGGGTGACATGGGCGTATGAAGTTGGTTCACTGTCCGTGCACTGCCCCATCATAGTTGAGGATCTGAATCCACCTCGTCAAATGCTTGTGGAGGTAGTGACTGACATTTTATTTGTCTCCGAATTCTAAGCCTTCGGTTTTAGAGGACTGATCAATTTTGTTTTATATTGTTTCCTCATCTTGCAGATGCTCTGTGAAGAACGGGGTTTCTTTTTAGAAATAGCTGAAATAATCAGAGGAATGGGTTTAACCATCTTGAAGGGGGTGATGGAAGCCCGGGATGACAAAATATGGGCACGCTTTGCAGTTGAGGTAATATTCTGAACTCGAATCTGGCCCTTGCTAGTCACATCTTAAATATAGCCAAACAAAATTCATTCCAAGAAACTCAGGTTGAAAACATAGCATGCTTTCATTGGAAAATGAAAAGAAATTTCCTCCCCCTTCCCCCTGGGATCTGCCTTGTTACTAAAACTACTGAAGTCCTCTCAATGAATACTGAGTTTTAATTTGTGCTTCTTTAAAAATTTGAATCTTTATGATCTTAGATCCAAACCTCTCCTGGCATGTAATTTTAAGGCTTGTATTCTCTATCTTCAATGATTAAAGTAAAGAAAAAGGCGTGCAATGAATGATTAGCCTTTTCCTTCCCACACCACCCCCACCCCCCCCCCCCCCCCCCCCCCCCCCCCAAAAAAAAACCCCAATGCACTTGCTGCCATCGCATACTGTAAACTACTAATTTATTTCAACTTTCATATACAGGCAAATAGGGACATAACGAGGATGGAAGTATTTATGTCGCTAGTTCGCCTTTTAGAGTCAACTGTGAAGGGCAGTGGAACATCAGCTAATGTCATTGATAACAAAAATATGATGGTCTGCCACTCTTTTCCCCAAGCTGCCCCTATACCTGCAACTGGAAGGCCCAGTAGCTTGCAATGAATTGCCTGCTATAAAGTTTCTTGACCTGGAGATGTTGAGAGCGAGCTCACTATATGCTTGCCATGACTGACATGGATTCACATTGGGCCATGGTGGTTCTAACTTTTGACTGACTTTTTTGTCTCTCGCAAACCATTTTATCACTTGGGTTTTGTGGGGGGAGATTTTTAGTTAGTGATAAGGAGTTGAAAGTATGTTTGCAAGTGTGTTCCTTCCCTAGATAAGGAGTTGAATCTGTCAGTCAAATACCCGGAGAAAATTTTATCCATGGTTGGCTGCTTGTGGAGGCTATTGTGACTGAACACCTTTGAATGACATAGATATATTTAATCTAATATGAATGGCTATCTTGTAGGCAGGAGAGGGATTCGCAGGATACTGGGTTCTGTGTTTCACAAATGTACAGAAAATGTGGAACAAAAATTGGAGTTGTTAAAAGTGTTTTAGTTAGAAACACTATTTTCTGTTTTTCCTACCTCTGGATTTTTTTTTCCAGGGTAATGATTTTAGTTGTGTTTTTTAGTATTATTGTAATGATGAATATTTTCTCAACGTTGCTCGTTTGTAATGATGGATATTTAATGCTGAAATATTTCTTGGGGGTCAACTACCAATATGTTTTGCCATGAATGAGTTAATTAAAGTTCTTATATAAATTAAAAAAGAAATTTACCATTTCAGTATCATTAACATTTGAACAATGATTAGCTAGTAAGGTTTTCTCAAAACTAAAAGTAAAGGTGGATATTTTTAAATAATTATATAAAATTTCTTCTAAATTGTTTAGGAGCTTTGATAATAAAAATTTTAATGGGTTTAGTATTTTAATTTTTTTTTTTTTAAATTTGGTAATATAGTACTATTTACAAAAAATCATGTTTGACATAATTATAGTTTCAAGGTCAATTTCATATAACATATACTGTTTATACTTCGTGATTAGGACAATTAGTTACCTTAGACCGGCCTCCACCTTGTTAACAATACTCATGACTAATTTTGCTGCTCATAAAAAAAATTACACATTGACTGTTTCAGTGAGTAATAGAAGTTCTCTGTCCAGTCACTTTGGGGATATCCAAGTCATAAGTTCAATGGACTTAAATCACTTAAAGAACTTTGGTTAATTAATATAATATAAGCTTGTTTAAAAAACTATATATATTATTTTTATGTTTGTGTGTTCTAATAAGTATTACTATTTCCTCCAAAAAAAAAAAAAGATTTAAATTCAAATGTTATAAGTAGGGTTATTTGGACGGTTCGGATCGGGTTTAGTTCAATCCACATGTGACCCAACCTGATCGGATGGAGCATATCTCAACTCACAGTTGATCGGCGAGGTTGATCGAATTGGGTGGATTTGGCTTTCAACGGGTGGTGGTTAGTTTGGTTGGCGTCTTAAATCTAGAAAATGGCTAAAATTTGGTGAAATAATGGCTAAAATTTAATAAGATTTTGCTAGATTCGGTGAGATATTATCAAAATTTGTGGAAATCTTACTAAATTTGGTAAAGTCTGGCCAGATCTAATGGAAATCTTGTCAGATCTAGTTGAGTTCTCGTTGAAAATGGTTGAGATCTTGTCAGATCTAGTAAATTTCACCAGAAACTCTTGTATTAGTTGATCGATTTGGGTTTTGAGGGTGGAGACTTGCAACCAACCTGTCGGTGTCGATTTTTGAAGGAAGAGACTCGCCGTTGGAGTAGTTGAGTTGGGCAATGGTTGGTTTGGGTTCAATTGGGTTTCCTGGTGGTTGAATAGCCCTAGTTTCAAGTTCTATTCACCACATTGTTAGTCTATAAGGGTTCCGAGGTATCTCATAAGTAAAGAGCAAAACAAATAGACTAAAAGGTCAAGGCATTACTTTGTTATATACAAAAAATATATGTTCCAATGTGTGTACTCCATTCTATAGATTATACAATTTATACTCCATCTTCCACTCATCTATTTTTTCTTTATAAAATAACAAAAGTCTAAATAGAAAGAAATTCATACACATGTCATATTTTAATTGGTGTATTATAAAGTATAAAACATTTTTAATGGTATAAAATATTTTTGTTCCTTGTAAAGTGGAATGACTTCGAAATAATTGGAACTTATCATTGAGAAAGTCAATTTGAAGAAGGAACCGTAGGCGAAAGAGGCACCAGCTCACAACCAGAAAGGGAAAAAAAATATAAGGAAAAAAAGAATAAAAATTTAATAATGACTGAAATTATAAATTAATTTGCAATGGAGAAGTACCCTCTTCCTCTAATGCCTATGTAGATAAGTACCTTGAACCTGTGCAACACAAAACAAAACTACCATCATAATACATATATTGGTTGGAGAGAAGACCAGTTCATACAATTAAGTAAAGCTTCAAAACTCTAGCATTAGTCTTAACAAAAGAAAATTGATTAGTTAGGAGCAATTTTATTAATTCCCATTCAACTGTATTATTTTTTTTTTCATAATTATTTACCATCTCAGCACTATACAATGGTCACAGCTCTTTCAATGAATCTTTCTTAGATATGGACAGGTCACCCAAACCAACTCAGATCAAATGAGTGAATTCCTTTTTTTTATAAGAGGGCCTGAGACAGTGAAACCAGCTTATATTGATTAATATTATACCATATATTCAGCTTAAAAAGAAGAAGATTAATATAAAACTAATAGATGTCCTTTTTTTGGGTCCTATCTTGATCATGACATCCACTAATGTACCATCTCTCACCTTTTATACTACTAAAATATTTAATTAAATTCATAAGATTTGACTAAGACATCCACTTATTCAAACATCTGTGAGACTGACTTTTCGTTTTTAGTGTTTTACATTGTTGTGTTTTGCAAAGTTGTGTGATAACTAATAATTGTGATATAGATTAATAAAGAAGCTGAAAAGAACATTTGTGAGATTGTAATCTGGGAATTAAGATCTAAAATGTTTGACAAAGTTGAAGTGACATCTGAAGATTAAAATGATATGATGGGGCTCTTTTATTTTTGTGGGCATTTTGCACGCGTGTTCAGGTAAGCTAACGTAGTAAAGGTCTTTAATAGGGTTAGAGCTGTCTCTCAACTATTGTTTATATCCATAATGACTCTAATAAGTTAAAAAATTTTATAATTCCAGCAAAAAAGTTAAGAGATTTTATAAAATTTAAGTTAATAAAAATAATGGTGCTTGACCCTACTGACCTAACCACACATTAGACCTACTACTAACCTTTAGAAAAATGCGAAAACGTCAAGAAGGAATCCTCCATTTCGTCAGCTCATATGTCAATGATTCTGCCATCGTGAATATGTTACTGAATTTGTGCAGAGAGATGAAGAAAGTAGACGAAGTTATCACCAATTTATTTTTATTTAGAATTTTTAAAGTGTGATCAATCATTTATATTTTTTTGACTTTAACCTAAGGTCAAGTTTAATGTCGTCAATCCATAAACAAAGATTGAAGAGTTTGGTTACTCGTGGGAAGATGATAAACGCTACACGATTTTCAAATAAATAAGAACACTTGACTTAGTTTTGGTGGACACATATCCCATGATATCATGCATATATCAAGATTGATACTATCATGTCTCGTCGACCCATTATTGGTATGATTTAGTCATTGTGAATATGTTACTGAATTTGTGTGAGGGGAATAAAGAAAGTAAACGATGTTATCACCAATTATTTTTTTGGAGTTTTTAAAGTGTGATTAATCATTTATATTTTTTTGACTTTAGCCTAAGGTCAACTTTTAACGTCGTCATTCCATAAACAAAGATTCAAGAGTTTGGTTACTTGTGGGGAAGTTGTTAAACGCTATACAACCTCAAAATAAATAAGAACACTTGACTTAGTTTTGGTGGACACATGTCCCATGATATCCTGCATGTATCGAGATTGATACTATCATGCCTCGACTTGTTATTAGTATGGTAGTGTTCGCTTTGGTGGCACAGACTTTACGGCTTTAATTTAAAAGGCATCATGCCAATTAAGGTCCAAGGGCTACATATAAAGCTTTGCAACTCTCCTTACCTTGATGATGTGGGGGACTCAATCTAGACTTGGTTTTTCTTCACCTCACCCAACTTAAGAGATCTTTTTGGACTTTTGGATCCCCAAAATCCACTGCTTTTTAAGGGTCACACGTTCCTGTGTAGGACATACCCACCATCTCATCGAACATAGTCAACTTTGATATCATTCTGACACACCCCGACCTGTCACTAACATGATATTGTCTACTTTGATTACATATACCTTACGGCTTTAAAACTTGCCATATCAGTTATGGCATATTTGGATGTTTAAAAAAGGAGGGGGAGTAGAGTAGAGGGAGGGAGAGTAATACAATTACCTTATTTGGAAGTTTTTTAAAGAATGAGGGGGAGGGGTTTGGAGGAGTTTGGAGGGGTTTAGACTCCCTCTAGCCCCCCAATTTTAATTCTCCCAAATTGGAGAGATTTGGAGGGGGAGTAAAGTACATAAACTATTGACCAAGTAAATTACTTAATTTATCCTTATTATATTAACAAAATTACACAAGGGGAAGGGCTAATTACTCCCTTCCCCCTTACTAATTTTAAAAACATCCAAATAAGGTGGAGGTGAATCATTCTCCTCTACTCTCCTCCCCACTACTCCCCTTCCCTCTATTCCCCTCTACTCTCCTTCCTCTCTAAACTTCCAAACAAGCCATTAAGGTCAAAAGCGTGCATATGAAGCATATTAACACCCTTAATATTGGTGATGTGGGTCTTAGTTAGGAATTGGTTTCCCCTCACCTCACTCCACTTAAGAGTTCATTTGGACTTTTAGGTCCCTACCAATACATGTGAGATGGAATTAATGATAATGATTTTGATTTGATAGAATTTAGCAAAAACAAAGCATGTTTTTGCTTTTTGAAAAAAAAAAAAAAGACTAGAAGTTAGCCTATATATGTACTCCAAATCTTAACATAGCTTAATGCAGATAAACCTTTATTTTAACTTACCATTCGATTAGATCCCATTATCCTGTAAAATATCATGTAGTACATCATTTGATGATGGTCCAGTATGTGCATCCCCTATATTCATGTTTGTCAAAATAATAGGACATGCACTAAAAATGATTAATTCTTATAAATGCTTCGATGAGTTTCTCATTTTGAAATCCAGATGGGTTTCTCATTTTGATGTGTCGTGGTGCTTCGATAAAGTCCCTTGTATATTTGCACAAGGAAAATGCTAAAGTCTCAAATTATTTTACAAAATAATGATATGGTAAATGGTTATTAGTAAGTAAAAAAGTAACAATAATGGTAGATCTAAATAAGAACTAATAAGCATTTGTTATATTAGTAACTTGTAAAAATGTTATAAAATAGTTTAGAATTGTAGCATTACTTCATGCATAATGCACACCCGAAGAGTTTCACGTCTTCACAAAAGTGAGGACATGCGAGACACGTTGAACGGTACCCTCTTGGGCAATAATACATATGCTTGTAGACATCCATCTTGGGCATTTGTACAAGCTATGCATGCTGCCATGAAACTCTTACCTAAATGGCTAAGTCTATCATTCGCCTCCATAGGTATGCGTTGGAATATCATTCATCTACAAATCATGCATGGCTTGACTAGTATTTTGGAATTCTGGATGGGCCATTATATCAAGATAGTTCCGGCAAAATAATTGAACCCAAGTTTCTCGTAGTTGTATAGGAGTGAAAGCCATGAACCAAGCCCAAAGGCCCAACATGTAAAAGAATATTAAAAGTTAAAACGCATTAGCAGATTGCAGTGTAGTAAGATAGGGCTTTGATCCACGAGTATCAGTTGAAAAGGAAAAACATAGGCCTTTGATCCACAAACGCAGATAGAAAGGGCTGGGAAAAAAAAAGGTGTATGAGTGAGGTGACTTTGTAAAACAAACTAATGATCAACACACTATATTATCCACATAGTTTTTTTTTTGATGAAAGGATCGTACATAGTTAGTCTTGCTGTTATAACTAAAACAACAATTTTTAAAAAAGACTTATCAAATTACATTTTTGCGTATTAAAACGGGCTAAATTACATTTTTGTCACCTAAATATGGCATATGTTTGATTTTGATTTCTCAATTTTAACAAGTTTTGATTCTATCCTTTAAATCTTAACAACCAAAATAATAATAATAATAATAATAATAATAATAATTGCCCTTGTTTAATTTCCATAAATTTATTGCTAACTTGGAATACAACATGCTAAGTGGGTTGTTGATGTAAAGTTTTTTAGATCATCAGTAAATTGCATTTTTGGTCCTTCAAATGTATGTTGGATTTTGGTCCCTCAATTTTATAAAGTTATAATTCAATCATTTAAATTTCAAAAAAGAAAACAATTTTTTAATCTTTTTGTCTATTTTATATTAATTTCTTGCCAACGTCACTACAACAAAATATATTTTTGGTTATGAAAATTTTTGTCACCAAATGTCATGTTTTGGTCACCTATGACATTTGGCGATGAAACTGTACCGTGTCGCCAAAAGTCCTGGCAATGAAAAATTTCATCGCCAAAAGGTCTTACTAATTTAAAAAAAAAAAAAAATTGGCTACAAAAAATATTTTGTCTCCTAAATGTTTTCCTTGCTAAATACATGATTCAGTGATGAAATAGGCCAAACGTATTTTATTTTTATTTTTTATTAAATCATATTTAGCGACAAATATATATATGTTAATTTTGCCATATTAGGCAACAAATTATTTTGTCACCAAATGTTATATACATTTATTGATCAATTTAATAGTCATGAAACATTTTGTCACCAATTGTTTTTATTCCATCATATCCAAACTATTAGTGACGAAAGATTTCGTCTTCAAATATTTATTATTTTTAGTCTAATTTCCTATTTTCATTTTTTTCTTTGGATATAAACTTGTCATTACATTATTAGAACTTCATATTTGAACAACACATTTATAAACAAATCATCCATACAATCCAAAAGTAAATAAAACAAGTATTAGATTCAATTCATCTATACAAATTGTCCATACAATAACACAAGATGTCTTATAAAAATACAAAAACATTAATATAATACTAGCCTCATCACACGTGCCCCGCATGTGCGATGAGGCTCTTTTAATTTTATTTTGAATTTATCTATTGTTAGTGAAGTTACACATGATGAAAATTTTAAGAAACTAAAATTTCGGATTTGAAATGGAGTAAACGGTTGAGTTTAGTGGGTGCTAGTTTTTAGGAAGAAATATATATCAAATGTGCATGAGATATATATATATATATATATAGAGAGAGAGAGAGAGAGAGAGAGAGAGAAAAATGCTTTGTAACAGTGCTTTGGGTAATTTTTCTTTTGTGGATGCTTTGTAATTTTAGGGAAAAATTCTTTGATTATCTGTAAAATGCTTTTTATTGAAATTATTAGCAATTTGTGGAGTCGAACATAAATGTTACATTAATGGAAAATTGTTTGATGTATCATATAACTTCAATTTGTTTCGCTCAAGGACAATTAGTGCGCCCGTATTTAACTTCAACTAAGTTTTGTTTTATCCGTGTATGTATAAATTAATGAATTTTATGGGGGATGGATGAGCAATTATGATTTATGCACCTCTGCTTATGGCTACAAAATTATTATTCCTATTGCATTCTATGAGATCAGTAAAATCAATTTGAGATTTAATGGTTTCACTCACATTTTTTAAAAACAGCTCATTCTTAAATTACCCAGAAAGTCAGGATTAAAGCATCCACAGTTTCCTATTCTCAATTCAAATCAAATATAACACATCCATGTACACAGCATATAAATATATCCAGTTTTGCTTGTCTACAATTCTTTACGCGTTTGACACTGAAACAGAATTTCTGCAGTAAGCTTGTTAAAAATTCCTTCGGTATATGGACATAAGGTGGAAGTCCCATTTGGCCTTTTGCTAATTACAAGAATGGTAATGGAAACTATTTTGGGCATGTGGAAGTTAGGTGCCAGGATGGTGGTGAATAAGGCCTAATTCAATAGCTTACGTCAAAAAGATATTTATATAGTGTTTAAGCAGGATCATCCATAGGTTAAAAGGTTGGGGGGAAGGGGGTTATGAGGAAACTATAATTAGTCCAGCCCAACCACACAAGGATTCTGATACAGGATCATCCATAGGTTAAAAGGTTGGCAACCATAGGAATGATTAAAACCTGAAAATTTTTAGATGTGATGTTCTAACACATGTCCGATTCTTTCTAACAAAATTACAATATCATGTTTATTAGTTAGTGGATCCACAACATCTAGTGAGGGCCATGAGGCACATACATTAAAGTTATTTTCTGTGATAGATTTGATCCTTCCTTTTCTTTTTCTTTTTTTCATCAATAGTTGGGTTAGGAGATTTGAACTTTGTATATTTTCATTATAATAAAAAAAATGTTCCAAACAATTGAACTAGAAGGTTGTTGGCATTCAAAGTTCAAATTGAATCAACTACAATGCAAGTTTTAGAAGCGTCAAGCCCTTTGACAGGTTTCATAGAAGGAAACATTCAAAATAGGCAAAATTACACATGCCTTTTTAGATTGGTATTTACTATTTTGGTTATTTAAAATTTATTTTTGTCATTTTAGCTATAGTCATTTTAGCTATAGTTATTAAACTTCATTTCTCCGTGGTATTTTCCATTTACTATTTTTTAGTTCAACCTTGGCTGCTGTGAGATTTTTTATATTTTAAGTCAGCGTTAAATATTTGTAATTGCTAAATTATGAATTCTATTTTTTGCATTTCTTATGGTTGGTTAACTTTATAGATGGGTAAAAACACCACTTCCAACCCTGAGGAAAAAAAGGCTAGAGCATTATGGGATATTAATCCAAGCTGGACAACTACTTTTTGTAAGCTTTGTGTGGAACAGATTCAACTTGGGAATAGATCAAAAGGTGCTGCCTTTAGTACCGAAGGTTGGACTACTCTAGTGACCAAATTTTGTGATGAGACCGGTCAAAACTATGGTAGGGGTCAATTAAAAAGTAGATGGGATGTATTAAAAGGTGAATGGAGAGTGTGGGAACAATTGAGGAATCTTGACACAGGTTTAGGTTGGGATGCAGAGAAGGGAACGATTCTTGCTCCTGATGATTGGTGGACGCGAAAGTTGGAGGTGAGTTGAGTATTTTATTAATATGTAGTTAATTGGAGATAGTTTTTTTATATTATTGTTATATGAGTGAAATTACAATTACATTTTGTAGGAATTACCCAAAGCTAGAAAATTTCGAGAGAAAGGTCCACAGAATCTAGATGAACTTGATATAATGTTTAGGGATGTTGCAGCAACTGGAGTAGCTGCATGGACCCCTTCTTCAAATACACTCCCTCCAACAATGCCACAAGAGGTGCTGGTGATTCAGATGGTAGCTCCGAATTTAAGGATGATCGATGTGACATGAGTTTAGACATTGATAGTTTGCAGCAAGGACATACTAGTCAATCACGTAGTTCAGGACAAAAGCGAACTAGTGAATCAATACCCTCACAGAAGAAAAAGAAGAAGATAGGAGGAGCGGCAATGTTGGACAATCGTATTAGTCAATTAATAACTGTATGTCAGAATAGGCAGGAAGGTACTTCTCAAGAGTCACCAAGTTCAATTGATAATGTCATGGCGATTGTGAGAACACTTCCTAGAGTGGATAGTAAGTTTGCGATTCAAGCTTCCATTGTCTTACTAAAAAGGTCACGTAGGGAGATGTTCCTAGCTTTCAAGGAGCCAGAGTCACAGCTGGAGTGGCTACAAGAAATGATTTGTAGGGAAAACAGGAAGTGACCAACCTTATGTGTCACAGCTTATGACTAATATTAGCTTTATTAAGTATGCTATGTTGTATTAACTTTAAACTATGTTATGTGATATTTAGTATTAGTTTTGGACTTCTATATGTGTAATACAATATTTCAGCATGATATTTTGAATTGGGACCTATTGTTGCCTTTTGTTACTTTGTTGATTATTATGTTAATTTATATTAAGTATTACCAATGGTTGATTATTTGTTACTTTGTTGTGTAGCGTAAACCAATATGGATGATTATAATGGTACTCATGAGAGTGGCCATTTTATGGAACTATTAATGGATGGGGATTACAGAAATTACTGTGATGATAATGATGGTGGTGATTATAACATTGTTGACAATAATAATGATGGTGATAACAATGATGATGATGATGATGATGAGAGTAGTAACAGTGATGATGATAGTGATAGTGATTCTGATGATGATGATGATAGTAATGACGATTCTGATGAGGAGTTTTACCAGCTTGTGGCAGTTACTTGTGAAGCAGTTGTGACATATTTCAATAAATACATTAATAAGACTCCTTGTTATGATTCTGAACAAACAGGGTGGGCTTGGGTGAGACGTTGTATGGAAGGTAATGAGACATTGTGTTACAACATGTTTAGAATGAAAAAGGAGGTGTTTCAAAATTTGTGTCAAGTTTTACAACATAACTATGGACTTCAACATTCAAGGAATATAAGATTAGAAGAGTCAGTGGCAATCTGTTTACTGATACTTGGTCATGGAACATGTAACCGAATGGTTCAAGAAATATTTCAGCATTCAGGTGAAACCATAAGTAGACATTTTGAGAAGATGGTCACTTTGTTGGGTGCTCGGTTTGTAGCTGCATATGTAAAGCCTTCGGATCCAACTTTTAGTGAAGTTCCAACCAAAATACAAGACCATCCAATTTATTGGCCACATTTCAAAGTATGTGTACTATTGTATATTTAAATAAATGTTATTGTCTATAAGATAATTGTCATGTGGAACTAAAAACTATTAATGTTTTTATTAGGATTGCATTGGTGCAATTGATGGCACACATGTGGTAGCGATTGTACCTACTGAGAAGTCCATTCCATACTTTGGAAGAAAGGGATATCCAACTCAAAATGTAATGGCTGCATGTGACTTTGATATGTTATTCACATTTGTTTTGCCTGGATGGGAAGGTGCAGCACACGACACCCACATTTTTCTTGATGCTATTCGTAAACAAAGTAACAACTTTCCACACCCACCACCAGGTTTGTAATTGGTTAATCAATTGTTCATTATAATGACACCTTGTGTGTGTGTTTAATATAATTGAATTTTTTTTTTCTAGGGAAATATTATGTAGTTGATTCTGGATATCCAATGATGAAAGGCTATTTGGCACCATACAAAGGGATATCATACCATCTTCAAGACTTTCGAAGGAGAGGTGGAAACCCTAGAACTAGACATGAAAAATTTAATTATGCTCACTCATCTCTTCGATGTGTGATTGAGCGCACTTTTGGTGTGTGGAAGAATAAATGGAGAATTATCAGAAACATGCCATCTTTTCCATTCCATATCCAAATACTTATTGTATCTGCTACTATGGCTCTTCATAATTTTGTTAGACTAAATGATAGGGATGATAGGAGCTTCATAAACGCCAATCGAGCTTCAATTTCTAGAAGAGAACATAATAGTGAAGCAGGTAGCAGGTGTGAGCAGAACACAGGATCTTTAACAGACCCTGCGATGGTGGTTCGTCGTGATTCAATTGCTAATTCCATTTGGGGAGATAATAATTAGTAGTTGTCTTTTTATTTTATTTTATAATATCATGTAGTACAATTTAAACTTGGGTTATTAGTATGTATTTTATTATCTTTTTTATATTTTTGTGTTGTACAATTTAAACTTGGGTTAATGATATGTATTTTATATCTTTTTACATTTTTATGTAGTACAATTTAAACCTAGATTATTGGTGTATATTTTATCATCTTTTTACATTTTCATTTTGAGTTTCATGATGATGAAAATTATTTAGTTTTAATTAATATTAATAAGAAGTCATTAATGGTAATAACAAATAATTATGAAACTAAAAAATAAAAATAGCCCAAACATTATTAAAATAATACCAATAATATATTTATTATTATTATATGAAGTAGTTTATTAATAAGTATGAAATAAACTCACATAAAAAAAAATAAAAAAAAAGTATGAAATAAACTCCTTTATATATACATTGTCCTTTTTTGTAATTTACCCCTCAAAATGCCACTTTTATAAATGTTAGCCAAACACTCAGCTTTTTCAAAAAGCACTTTTTAACAGCTTTTACCAAACACTCAGCTTTTTGAAAATGCACTTTTTCATTATGCACTTTTTAAAAATTCCACTTTTTCATTATGCACTTTTACAAAAAGCTGAACCAAACTCACCCTAACTGTCCCACATACTAGAGGCAGCCCTGTATATGCAGGGCTTACATAAAGGATAGAGACTATTTATTCTTCTCAATGTTCATTCATTAAAAGAATATGGGCAGGTCTTATGGCTCTTTGTTTCATTCTTGATGTCAGAGTACTATTTGGCAAGATTTGGTTGATTGGTCTGTCAACCATCTCAAAGGCAACATTTTAAGAATTACCCATATTTAATTGATGGTGGTGACTCACTAATTATTTTAAAAGTTTAAACTATTAAAAAAATAATTAATTTATTTCATCTCAAAAGTTTAAACTATTAAAAGATGATAAATTTATTCATTCAATCTAACCGATGACATTAAAGGAATGTCATCATTTATGCAGGGAAAGAATAGACCTGAGGAGCAGATATAATCAAAGACATCAAGAATGATGTCAAAAGCAGAGATAGGAACAAGAGCATGAATCATGATAGGTGATTTAGTCCTTAATTAATAGAGTTCGAGGTTGTCAATAGTGGGGTATTTGCAATATTTCCTGTTAGTTTGTGCTGTACAACGTTTGTCTAGATGTAAAGTGTTGTTACTGTAGTCTATCATCATATCTACTGGAACTAGCCGACTAGGGATTTAATTAATGGCCCTCAAAGTTGAGTGCTTTCCTTAAATAAAATGACTAGAGATTCGGCTTTAATTAGCAAGTGGATTTGGTAGGTTATTTTTTGGAGAACAAGTGGACTTGAAACTATCAAGTTGTGTGCTTTCCTTAAAATCAACATTGATAGTTCGTTTTCACTACCCGTATCGCGGGAATTACTCAGAATTCTTAAAGTTTCCTTCATTTTTTCTCTTTACGTTCGTTCTCTATAGGGTTTTGCTTTTACTTGCATGCTTCGGCGCTGACACAACTCCAATTAAGCCTTATCAAAATGTGTTTTTATATAATACTATTGTTTTAAGATATAGTGGTTCCTCTTTTATATATATATATATATATATATAAAATTTATTTATTTGACTTTTGATGATTTGGCACTTCAATTATTGTGAAAATATTGTTCAATAAAAAGACCGCTTGCAAAGAAGAGAATGATAGATTCTTATTCACAGGATAATTACCTAAGAACACAAATAATCCTAGATTACTTTTGAAAAATAAAAATAAAAACAATCCTAATTACTTTAAAAAAAAAAAAGAGAAAGAGAAATAGAAAAATGCATGAAATAAAAAGAATTGTGAACTACTTTTTAGAAATTAAAAATATATAAATTCAAAGTAGCAATCTTTCACCTCATACTGAAAGATCTAAATGCGAAAACAATTTATCACAACCAGAGGCGTAGTTAAGATATTTTGCTTGGGTGCCAAATTATATATTCCTATGTTAAATTTATAAATATATGGTATACAAAATGATCAAATTTAAAATATAATAATATTATTTCTAAGCTCAAAACAATGCATTTAAAACAAAATTAAAAGATAAAATTAGTCAGGGAAAATATGAGATGATGACAAAAAGATCAAATTTGTGAAGAAAAAAACTCATAATTAAGTTTGTGTTGCCAATGCACAAAATATACAAAGAAACACAATGCACTTTTCTTTTTTGGTAACAACACAGTGCGCTTTTGGATATAAGGAATGCAATGCACTACACTTTTGTATGCTTATAAAAAAGAAAGAACACATGGCGTCTAGACATTTGTTAGGTCCTGGTAAAAGTTATGCATTAATTGGGTGGGGTCTACTTGATAAACAAACTGGAGTCCAAATCTTCTGAAAGTTATGCATTAATTGGGTGGGGTCTACTTGATAAACAGTGGGGCAAACTAACTAAATGGGTCATCGTGTGATTTTAGAGGAAAGAATAGGCAAACTCACATAGACTGGGATCTATGAAATTTTTGTGGGGGCCAATCATTACAATTTTAAGAACCTAGCCTATTTTAATATATTACTCAAAGGGATTTCAAAGTTTTGGCCCGCCAATGTTACATGTGCCTCCGGCCCTAGTCACAACAGTACAAAACACTAATAATTTTTATTCTTGATTTTTTTTTTTTTTTTGGGTTAATGCTCTGAGCCTAAAAATTTAATTAAGGGTTGCTCTTGATTGTACCAAAAGATATTAGTCGCAATTGTGATTCTCCCTATATTATTTATATGATCCATATAGACTTATTATACATTCTATGTAAGACTCATCAGTCATCCAATCCAAACATGTTATTTAACTTTTTCATTGGGTTGTTGCTATGAAAGCATCATGCTTCATATATAAGTCAAAGTTTTTCTTTATGACTTTTTATTTTCCCCAATAAATAAGACACATTTGGTATTTGACAAAAATAATTAAAAAGAGTTATGATAAAAGTTATGTTCCTCAAATCGTTAAAGATAAAAGAGTGCAAAAACTAAGCCAAAAGAGGGGGTAGGGAGTTGGAAAAAGCCTCATCTCTATAGGGGCGGTGTCAAGTGTAATTCAGGGTGGTCATAGGACCAACTTGACTTGAAAGAAAATAAATTATATTGCTTAAAAAAATAAGAATGTTAAATTAAAAGGAGTTGTTGACCACCGTAGCAAAAAAAACTTGACCATCCTAAAAAAATTGAACATCCTAAATAAAAATTTGAGCCTATTAAAAATAAAATTTGACCAGTCCAAAATTTTGTTCTGTTGAAAATTAAACAAAAAAATTGTGAGAAATGCTATGTTCACAATATTTTCATAACATTTTTACAATAAATCCTACGTAAGAGGTTGTTACTGGTAGACAAAAAAGTAATTTCAGTGGTATGCAAATTAGAATCAGTAACAAATTACCATCGTGAATTTGTTGTAAAAACATGTTGTGGAAGTTGTGGTCCTCAAATTGTTAAAGATAAAAGAGTGCAAAAACTAAGCCAAAAGAGGGGGTAGAGAGTTGGAAAAAGTCTCATCTCTATAGGGGCGGCGTCAAGTGTAATTTAGGGTGGTCATTGGACCAACTTGACTTGAAAGAAAATAAATTATATTGCTTAAAAAATAAGAATGTTAAATTAAAATGGGTTGTTGACCACCCTAGCAAAAAAAACTTGACCACCCTAAAAAAATTGAACATCCTAAATAAAAATTTGAGCCCATTAAAAATAAAATTTGACTTGTCCAAAATTTTGTTCTGTTGAAAATTAAACAAAAAAATTGTGAGAAATGCTATGTTCACAATATTTCCATAACATTTTTACAATAAATCTTAAGTAACAGGTTGTTACTGGTAGACAAAAAAGTAATTTCAGTGGTATGCAAATTAGAATCAGTAACAAATTACCACTGAGAATTTATTGTAAAAGTGTTGTGGAAGTTGTGGTCTTCAAATCGTTAAAGTAAAAAAGTGCAAAAACTAAGCCAAAAGAGGGGGTAGGGAGTTGGAAAAAGTCTCATCTCTATAGGGGCGGCGTCAAGTGTAATTCAGGGTGGTCATTGGACCAACTTGACTTGAAAGAAAATAAATTATATTGCTTAAAAAATAAGAATGTTAAATTAAAATGGGTTGTTGACCACCCTAGCAAAAAAAACTTGACCACCCTAAAAAAATTGAACATCCTAAATAAAAATTTGAGCCCATTAAAAATAAAATTTGACTTGTCCAAAATTTTGTTCTGTTGAAAATTAAACAAAAAAATTGTGAGAAATGCTATGTTCACAATATTTCCATAACATTTTTACAATAAATCTTAAGTAACAGGTTGTTACTGGTAGACAAAAAAGTAATTTCAGTGGTATGCAAATTAGAATCAGTAACAAATTACCACTGAGAATTTATTGTAAAAGTGTTGTGGAAGTTGTGGTCTTCAAATCGTTAAAGTAAAAAAGTGCAAAAACTAAGCCAAAAGAGGGGGTAGGGAGTTGGAAAAAGTCTCATCTCTATAGGGGCGGCGTCAAGTGTAATTCAGGGTGGTCATTGGACCAACTTGACTTGAAAGAAAATAAATTATATTGCTTAAAAAATAAGAATGTTAAATTAAAATGGGTTGTTGACCACCCTAGCAAAAAAAACTTGATCACCCTAAAAAAATTGAACATCCTAAATAAAAATTT